>NC_041400.2:87620203-87685203 GCF_900747795.2 Erpetoichthys calabaricus | reverse complement strand
TCTGGCCCAGCTAAATTTCTTGGTTTGAAAATCTGGCCCAACTGAATTTGTAAACGAATAGCCCTGATGTAAGGGATGTGTTCACCTTTTATGTTTATGGATATTCAGTATTTAGTAATCAATTCACCCCTATAGTATTTGAGTCTAGTCTAATTGACCTGTATGCATTTGTGTGAATATACACATTACTGTATATAAAATATAACAGATATATTGTGATATATGGTGGGCTCCCCCATCTCTGGGACTTAGGTCACCGAGGTGGTCAAAAAACTCCTTGGTGGCAGGGCCCCGGGGGTGGATGAGATACACCCGGAGTTCCTCAAGGCTCTGGATGTTGTAGGGCTGTCTTGGTTGACAGGTCTCTGCAACATCGCATGGACATCAGGGACAGTGCCTCTGGATTGGCAGACCTTTTAGAAGGGGGACCAGAGGGTGTGTTCCAACTACAGAGGGATCACACTCCTCAGCCTCCCTGGACAAGTCTATTCAAGGGTCCTGGAGAGGAGGGTCCATCGGATAGTCGAACCTCGGATTTAGGAGGAACAGTGTGGCTTTCGTCCTGGTCGCGGAACAGTGGACCAGCTCTACACCCTTAGCAGAGTCCTGGAGGGTGCATGGGAGTTTGCCCAACCAGTCTACAATTGTTTTGTGGACTTGGAAAAGGCGTTCGACCGTGTCCCTCAGGGAATCCTGTGGGGGGTGCTCCGGGAGTATGGGGTACCGGACCCCCTGATAAGGGCTGTTCGGTCCCTGTACAACCGGTGTCATATTTTGGTCCGCATTGCTGGCAGTAAGTCGAACCCGTTTCCAGTGAGAGTTGGACTCCGCCAGGGCTGCCCTTTGTCACTGATTCTGTTCATAACTTTTATAGACAGAATTTCTAGGCGCAGCCAGGGTGTTGAGGTGGTCAGGTTTGGTGGACTCAGGATTGGGTCACTGCTTTTTGCAGATGATGTTGTCCTGTTTGCTTCATCAGGCCGTGATCTCCAGCTCTCTCTGGATCGGTTTGCAGCTGAGTGTGAAGCGGCTGGGATGGGAATCAGCACCTCCAAATCATAGACCATGGTCCTCAGCTGGAAAAGGTTGGAGTGCCCTCTCAGGGTTGGGAGCGAGATCCTGCCTCAAGTGGAGGAGTTCAAGTATCTCGGGGTCTTGTTCATGAGTGAGGGAAGAATGGAGCGTGAGATCGACAGGCGGATCGGTGCGGTGTCCACAGTGATGTGGGCTCTGCATTGGTCCGTCGTGGTGAAAAAGGAGCTGAGCCGTAAGGCAAAGCTCTCAATTTACCAGTAGATCTATGTTCCTACCCTCACCTATGGTCATGAGCTATGGTTAGTGACCGAAAGAATGAGATCACGAATACAAGCGGCTGAAATGAGTTTCCTCTGCAGGAACGAACGAATGAGTTTTATGAATGTTTCTCAAAGCCCTTCATTATCCAACATTTAATAGTTTAAGTTTAAGGTACTGCTTTATTGGGTTCTACCCCAGCGTTCCTGTGATAAAAGCAGAATTTTGATAAAAGGAACAATGATTGCATGTATTTAAATGGTCATATATATATATATATATATATATATATATATATATATATATATATATATATATATATATATATATATATATTTGCAGTTGGAGATCCACAAAGGGAGAAAAAACGAATCACGTATCATAAAATAGTTTTATTCCTGAGCTTTCAACCCCTGTCAGGGGTCTTAATCAGAGGATAATGCTTAGACTTACAAGAATCAAAGGCAATATATAGCAACACAAACACGAAACGCAGTTTATAGTATTCCATGCAATTCTTGCTCAGCTGTATACATAGGACAAACGTCAAAAAAAATCTCAACACGTGTACAGGAACATCGCAACGCCGTCAGAAGAAAGGACGCACTATCTTTGATATATGCACATACTAAATCGACAGGACACACATTCAACTGGGACAATGTAAAAGTAAAATTTAAGGCCAGTACAAAAAGCGCCAGAGAGTTGGCCGAGTCTTGGCTATCAGATGAAAACGTCATCAACAGACACTTGGACATAAACCCAGCATATGCCAACTTAAGAAGGACATATGCACTTTAATTTAACGATACACCCCCCCCCCCCTTTGATCATACTGACTTAGTCACCTCCACCCCCCACTGAATGTGTTGCTATATATTGCCTTTGATTCTTGTAAGTCTAAGCATTATCCTCTGATGAAGACCCCTGACAGGGGTTGAAAGCTCAGGAATAAAACTATTTTATGATACGTGATTCGTTTTTTCTCCCTTTGTGGATCTCCAACTGCAAATATGCAAACCGTATCACAGACCTTCTCTTCCATATATATATATATATATATATATATATATAAATGGATATTTATATATATAATCAAAAATCAATGAAAACAAATGAAAAGAAAAAAATAACAATAAAAACCAAATTTATTTAATTTAACCTATATAGTCAAACATCTATAAATGGTTTCAAAATGTGACCTAACGTACATGCAAAAAAGAACCATGGTGAGCAGCGATAGAAAGAGGAAGCAACACTTCCCCAAAGAGGAATTAAAACAACTCATGGAGGAGGTGGGAAAAAAATAAAGAAGTGTTATTCTCTACATGTGTTGAAAGAAAAAAAAACCTTTTGTGCTACTTTATAGCTTACATTATAATTATTTATACTGCATCATTACACAATTATTTTAGTAATTAATTTATTATTATAAATATTATAATAATAATAATTATTATTATTACGTTTCCAAATAAGAGCATCTGTGCCCTGTGTTTGCTGGGATTGGCTCCAGCAGACCCCCGTGACCCTGTGTTCAGATTCAGCAGGTTGAAAAATGGATGGATGGATGGAATAAGAGCATCAGTGTGTTTTTTTGTGTTTTATTTAAGATGACCTCTGTGCTTCTGTGACTCGCAGGCAAAATGTCAAATAAAGAATAACTTTAAAAATAATAAGAGGCCGGATCACTTGTTAATTAACAAACAAGATTTAATTTCTTCTTTAGCTTTGAAGGTTTCAGGAAACACCCTTTAATTAATGATTGATCTTAAGTACAAGATAACAACATACTTAGAGTTATGAAAATTTCTGAAAACACACTCCAAAATAGTTCAGACATGTTCTCAGCATTCGGCAGCAGCAAAATACCAAAGATGGTATTACATTTATTTATTGAGGGACCCATAAGCAAGGTAAACTAAAAGCAACATGGTTACAATCAAAATTGGCGTGAACTGATATACCAAGAATGCTAAGCAAAGTTCATACAGTAACACAAAAAAAGTGAATTGGAGGGTGGTGAATGAGATAACTAGAGTCTACGTCTTTAAAGACATGACCAAATGATTGATTGATGTTGAAGTGAGATGTGATTTTACTCCGAGAACTTTGTCTCTTACAGTTTGAAAATGAGGATGACAAAGTGTGATTAGGTTGTATGTTTCATTATGTGGTGAATTGATCTTTCAGTTACTAAAACATAACATCTAAACCAGCTAATTAGTTCATTATTCTATAATAATCCAGTGTCCCCACCTTTAATATACCTATGGTGTTGTAAAGATGAATTTAAAAACATATCATGTGAAACAAGAGAGATTGTACAGTGTGATTACATTTCTTTTGAAATATCATTTCCATTCTATTTTATCTCTAAATGACATTTTATGAAAAAGATTTTAATGGGAGCAGACAGAGAGAGACAACATGGAATGAGCATGGGTATCATGGGGCAGAACTGGGCAAGGATTGAGGATCTGAGCAATTTGATCAATTAGGAAAGAAAACTGTGTTAATGAAGACTGCAAACCAAAATGATTTTCAAAGTTAAACATACCTAACATATGCATAATTCTTTAAGAAAAATATGTACTATGATAACAAGAATATTTGAATAATAATAAAATTGAAATGCTAAACTTAGGCAGCCACCGCTATGCCTGCAAATACCACACCAATATATATAACTGAAGGATCTGTAAATCAGAGCACATTGATCTGGATATGTAATCCATCCATCCATTTTCCAACCCGCTGAATCTGAACACAGGGTCACGGGGGTCTGCTGGAGCCAATCCCAGCCAACACAGGGCACAAGGCAGGAACCAATCCCGGGCAGGGTGCCAACCCACCGTGGGACACATACAAACACACCCACACACCAAGCACACACTAGGGCCAATTTAGAATCGCCAATCCACCTAACCTGCATGTCTTGGGATTGTGGGAGGAAACCGGAGCACCCGGAGGAAACCCACGCAGACACGGGGAGAACATGCAAACTCCACACAAGGAG
This sequence comes from Erpetoichthys calabaricus, assembly GCF_900747795.2. NCBI lineage: Eukaryota > Metazoa > Chordata > Cladistia > Polypteriformes > Polypteridae > Erpetoichthys > Erpetoichthys calabaricus. Next base: position 87,680,891 of record NC_041400.2, on the reverse strand, counting down.
GACCCAGGAAGCAAACCCAGGTCTCCTAACTGCGAGGCAGCAGCGCTACCACTGCGCCACCGTGCCGCCCTGGATATGTAATAGATATTGTATATATGTATGTGTGTATATACAGTATATACATTACATATGCATTCAATCATATGTATATTCAGTTTGGTTTATTTTTGTATAGTTCTCTATATACAGGTGCAAAACACTGTGTCAAGTTCTTAGTTAAAAGGTCAATACAAACTTTTCTAATTGCATAATGAGTACAAAGAGACACAAAGAATGGATCCTAGCACTGTCTATCCATTACTTATTTGTGAAACTGTGACCTGTTTACATCAGGGGAGAGGAAAACAAAAACTTTAGGGAATTGCGTCCTGGAGAAAATTGTAAAAGAAAAAGTAAAAGACAAAGTCAAACACAATAAAAGTTCTGGAAACCTTGAAGACCTCGGCCAACTTGCTGCCAACCCCCTCCTTAGTATTCTTCAACAGATTCAGTGCTTGGCCGTCTAATCTAAAGACTGTCTGTTGATTCAAAGGCAGTATAGTTGGCGATGGTTCTCTCTCTTATATTTTTGTACAGATAACTAACAGTGACTATACAGCAACTATAACCAGCATATGCTAGACTAAAGTAGTGCGTCTTCAGCCTGGATTTAAAAGCTTAGACTCAAGGCCATCTCTTATATAAGCAGGCAGATCATTCTACAGCCCTTTAACTAAAGGCTCAACCTTCTATTGCTATTTCATTAATCCTTGTAATCTGTAGCAGGTCAGCATTGTGATATCTTAATGTGTGCTTTGGCTTGTAATTATTAACTTCAGATAAGTAAGCAGAGCTTTGAGTATTTAAGGATTTATATGTTAAAAACAGGATTTTGAAATCAGCACTAAACTTAACTGGAAACTGGAGTGATGTGGTCGTACTTTCTAGTTCTTTTAATGATTCTTGCAGCATCAACTTGAATTAATTGAATTCTACAGAATGAATAATTTGAACAACCTATGAATAAAACATTTTAGTCAATCCTACTATTTTTCAACATCTTTCATGTCTTAACGTCTTAATTTTCCAAACATCTAAGATGGAAAAAACATGTTTTAGATATTTTTGCAATCTGTGTTTTAAAAGACATGCTAGTGTCAAAGATAATATCTAAATTTTGTTTTGTTTCACTGAATATTGTTGTGGTCTGCAACATTACCCCCAAAAGTAAGAATTTCTTTTTTTCTGTATTCAGAGACAGGTAGTTCTCATCCATCTACGTTTTTAATTTACTGAAACAATTAATTAAGGACACACTCAGAGAGATGTACTTTGGTCTAAAAGAAAAGTTTAGCTGGGCAATGTCTGCATATGAGTGAAAATGTTATGCTTTCTAATGATAATTTCCAATGGAAGCATGTCAAGTGAAAATAGTAAAGATCTGAGTATTGATCCCTGAGGGATACCATATTTCACTTCTGAGTATAATGTGTGGCGAGCGGCTAGGGGCAGTACCCAGCCAGGATGCCCGGAAGGACCGGGAGAGGGACTACGCGTCCTTCGGACCACGAGAGGGCAGCCGCCCTGGTTGGTATGGGGACCATGGGGACAGAGCATGGAAGCTCAACCATGTAGGGGCCCGTGGTCACCGCCAGGGGGCGCCCGGATGCCTGAACAGCCCTGGATGTCAGCACTTCTGCCACACCCGGAGGTGTTGGCGGAAGTACAACCAGGGACACCCGGAGAAGCTCGTCAAGAGGCACCTGGAGCACGTCTTGGCAGACTGAAAAGCTGGAGTCAAATGGAAGAGGACAGAGCTCAGAGGAGCGGAGTGGAGGCGGTCGGAGAGAGAGAGAGAGAGGCATTATTGAGAGGACTGGACTGAGGGTGTGTGGTGCTGGGGCACCAGGTTGTGTGCACTTGTAAATAGTAATGTATAATAAACGTGTGTGTGGTTTTGAACCATCGGTGTCTGCCTGTCTGTGTCCGTTGCTGTTTCCCACAAATGACAGAGTACTGCAGGCATATTTCTGTATGTATTTTATCTAATTGATAAATATGAATTACACCACACAAGACAGATCCAGATAGAGCAAAAAATAATTTTCCAGCATTTGTAATGAAATAGAATGGTCAATGGTGTTAAATGCTGAGCTTAAATCTAACACCATAATTAGTACTGAATTCCTGGAGAATATTAAAATGTCATTTAAGGCAAGGGTTAGTGCTATTTCTGTACTATGACTGGTGCGGAAGTCAGACTGAAATTTCTCAAAGAAATTGTGATGTGTATTGTGAGACTGAAGCTGTGTCATGTCTACATTTTCATGTATTTTAGAAAGAAATTAGTTTATAATTGTGAAGCCTGTGATTTTTTTTCAGTAACAGCCTCATAACTGACACTTTTAGCACTTCAGTAATGAACTATTTAATTAACAATTGTTTTGCTACTAGAACAGCCATTGAGCTTCCACTAGTTTCGTTGGGACTGAGACTAATGCATAGGCAGTAGGTTTCATTTTAGAAATTAAAGTTTTGGCTTCCTTTTCTATTATTAAGGCAAAATTACTAAAGGGTTTTTGTATTTTGAGACAGGGTTTCCCAATGCAATATTTACCTTGTGAGGTGATGCTAAAATCTGGTATATAATATTGTCAATTTTATCATTAATGAAGTTCATAAAGTTTGCACTGTTAATGATTTTATGTGTTTTGCATTTCAGTTCTGAATTCCCATATGTTAGATTAACCACTGTTTTAAACAGTACATGAGGATTATTTTCTATGGTAGTCAGAATGAGCCATAAAGACAGCTTGTTATACTTTTTAACACTGTCTGTCTTTCAGGTCAGAAGATGTAGCTTTTCTGCTCTCCATCTACATTTCAGTTTTTTCGCACTCTATGAGTGCAAGTACACTCATCAGACTGAGGCGAGTTTCTATCTGGTCTAATCACTTCTGTTTTAGGAGGAGCAACTGTATCCAAAGCCTCCCTCAAGGACATATTATAATTTGATTTTAGCTGATCTACATCACTTTAGATAATGATGTTTGAGTTTCTTAAAATATCTTCAAATTTTGACACAGAGATTGTCACACATGTGTGCTTAGGAACTTGATTTATGGTACTAATGCCTCTCTGTTTTTCATCAGACCAAAAGAAGACAAATACAGTGATCCCTCGCTATATCGCGCTTCGCCTTTCGCGGCTTCACTCCATCGCGGATTTTATATGTAAGCATATTTAAATATATATCGCGGATTTTTCGCTGCTTCGCGGGTTTCTGCGGACAATGGGTCTTTTAATTTCTGGTACATGCTTCCTCAGTTGGTTTGCCCAGTTGATTTCATACAAGGGACGCTATTGGCAGATGGCTGAGAAGCTACCCAGCTTACTTTCTCTCTCTCTCTCTCTCTCTCTCTTGCACTGACGTAGGGGGGTGTGAGCAGGGGGCTGTGTGCAGCTGCTTCCTGAAGGACATGCTGCACGGTGCTTCGCATACTTAAAAGCTCAAAGGGCACGTATTGATTTTTGACTTTGTTTTTCTGTGGCTCTCTCTCTCTCTATCTGTGCTCTTGACGGAGGGGGTGTGAGCTGCCGCCTTCAACAGCTTTGTACCGGCGGTGCTTCGCATACTTAAAAGCCAAAAAGCCCTATTGATTTTTTTTTTGACTTCTTGCTTTGTTCTCTCTCTCCTGACGCGCACTACTTTGAAAAGGAAGATATGTTTGCATTCTTTTAATTGTGAGACAGAACTGTCATCTCTGTCTTGTCATGGAGCACAGTTTAAACTTTTGAAAAAGAGACAAATGTTTGTTTTCAGTGTTTGAATAACGTTCCTGTCTCTCTACAACCTCCTGTGTTTCTGCGCAAATCTGTGACCCAAGCATGACATTCTAAAAATAACCATATAAACATATGGTTTCTACTTCGCGGATTTTCCTATTTCGCGGGTGGCTCTGGAACGCAACCCCCGCGATGGAGGAGGGATTACTGTATTCCATTTTACTCACCACCTCAACTTCCTGATTCCCAAGATGGCTGCCCAATGTTACTTCCACAAAACGTCACTTCCAACTCCTGAAGATGATGTCACTTCTGGTCACCTTTTGATGACATCACTGCAATAACAACGACACTTCCGGTCTCCTGATGTTGACGTCACTTCTGTCTATCCGTTGTGACATCATCTCCTGCCACATCATTTCCTTCAGCCATTTTGTTCTGTATAAAAATGACATTTTTCTGTCGCCATTTGTTAATTACTTTCTTGAAGTATTTTGATAGTTTTTCATATATTTTCTTTTGCTTTGTCAGCTGGACAATACACGGGGTCATTCCCCAACTCTTTTTTGAGGTGAGGAGTCAATTCACGACAAGATACGATCCAGGTATTGTGCTGAGCTTGTTTTAATCTGTTATTGTATTAGTAAGAAAAAACAAATTCACTGTAATTAAGTAGTGATGAGAAGTAACTTAATCTAACGTGGCAATATTTAAATTTTAAATCTCATCTTTCTAAATAATAATTGTGGTTATGACTATGAGATGGGCGGCACGGTGGCGCAGTGGGTACTGCTGCTGCCTCGCAGTTCGCTTCCCAGGTCCTCCCTGCGTGGAGTTTGCATGTTCTCCCCATGTTCTCTGTCTGCGTGGGTTTCCTCTGGGTGCTCCGGTTTCCTCCCACAGTCCAAAGACATGCAGGTTAGGTGCATTGGTGATCCTAAATTGTCCCTAGGGTGTGGTGTGTGGGTGTGTGTGTATGCGCCCTGCGGTGGGCTGGCGCCCTGCCCAGGGTTTGTTTCCTGCCTTGCACCCTGTGTTGGCTGGGATTGGCTCCAGCAGACCCCCGTACCCTGTAGTTAGGATATAGCGGGTTGGATAATGGATGGATGGATGAATGGACTATGAGATGAGGCATTAATAATCTGGAAAAAACCTACTGAGTTTAACAAATAAAGCATTAAACCAAAGCATCCATTTCCACTTAAATTGTATATTAAAATCCTCTATCAACACTAAAATAAATATAAATATTTAATTTAATGCAAGGCTGTGCATTGATACAAAAAAGATGTGGTGCAGTCAGTTCATTTCAGATTTATGGTCGCACATTATGTACACAGTAAAATGAAGTGGTTTGCCAAGTGCATCATGCCCTCTCTGTCCTGCTGCCCAAATCTCGCTTTGCAGATAATGTCAAAACAAAATCACAATAGGTAGTGATAACCAAAACTGCTGAGTTTCCTTTAAAACACATTATGTTTCTTCAGATAAGTAAGCAGAGCTTTGAGTATTTAAGGATTTATATGTTAAAAACAGGATTTTGAAATCAGCACTAAACTTAACTGGAAACTGGAGTGATGTGGTCGTACTTTCTAGTTCTTTTAATGATTCTTGCAGCATCAACTTGAATTAATTGAATTCTACAGAATGAATAATTTGAACAACCTATGAATAAAACATTTTAGTCAATCCTACTATTTTTCAACATCTTTCATGTCTTAACGTCTTAATTTTCCAAACATCTAAGATGGAAAAAACATGTTTTAGATATTTTTGCAATCTGTGTTTTAAAAGACATGCTAGTGTCAAAGATAATATCTAAATTTTGTTTTGTTTCACTGAATATTGTTGTGGTCTGCAACATTACCCCCAAAAGTAAGAATTTCTTTTTTTCTGTATTCAGAGACAGGTAGTTCTCATCCATCTACGTTTTTAATTTACTGAAACAATTAATTAAGGACACACTCAGAGAGATGTACTTTGGTCTAAAAGAAAAGTTTAGCTGGGCAATGTCTGCATATGAGTGAAAATGTTATGCTTTCTAATGATAATTTCCAATGGAAGCATGTCAAGTGAAAATAGTAAAGATCTGAGTATTGATCCCTGAGGGATACCATATTTCACTTCTGAGTATAATGTGTGGCGAGCGGCTAGGGGCAGTACCCAGCCAGGATGCCCGGAAGGACCGGGAGAGGGACTACGCGTCCTTCGGACCACGAGAGGGCAGCCGCCCTGGTTGGTATGGGGACCATGGGGACAGAGCATGGAAGCTCAACCATGTAGGGGCCCGTGGTCACCGCCAGGGGGCGCCCGGATGCCTGAACAGCCCTGGATGTCAGCACTTCTGCCACACCCGGAGGTGTTGGCGGAAGTACAACCAGGGACACCCGGAGAAGCTCGTCAAGAGGCACCTGGAGCACGTCTTGGCAGACTGAAAAGCTGGAGTCAAATGGAAGAGGACAGAGCTCAGAGGAGCGGAGTGGAGGCGGTCGGAGAGAGAGAGAGAGAGGCATTATTGAGAGGACTGGACTGAGGGTGTGTGGTGCTGGGGCACCAGGTTGTGTGCACTTGTAAATAGTAATGTATAATAAACGTGTGTGTGGTTTTGAACCATCGGTGTCTGCCTGTCTGTGTCCGTTGCTGTTTCCCACAAATGACAGAGTACTGCAGGCATATTTCTGTATGTATTTTATCTAATTGATAAATATGAATTACACCACACAAGACAGATCCAGATAGAGCAAAAAATAATTTTCCAGCATTTGTAATGAAATAGAATGGTCAATGGTGTTAAATGCTGAGCTTAAATCTAACACCATAATTAGTACTGAATTCCTGGAGAATATTAAAATGTCATTTAAGGCAAGGGTTAGTGCTATTTCTGTACTATGACTGGTGCGGAAGTCAGACTGAAATTTCTCAAAGAAATTGTGATGTGTATTGTGAGACTGAAGCTGTGTCATGTCTACATTTTCATGTATTTTAGAAAGAAATTAGTTTATAATTGTGAAGCCTGTGATTTTTTTTCAGTAACAGCCTCATAACTGACACTTTTAGCACTTCAGTAATGAACTATTTAATTAACAATTGTTTTGCTACTAGAACAGCCATTGAGCTTCCACTAGTTTCGTTGGGACTGAGACTAATGCATAGGCAGTAGGTTTCATTTTAGAAATTAAAGTTTTGGCTTCCTTTTCTATTATTAAGGCAAAATTACTAAAGGGTTTTTGTATTTTGAGACAGGGTTTCCCAATGCAATATTTACCTTGTGAGGTGATGCTAAAATCTGGTATATAATATTGTCAATTTTATCATTAATGAAGTTCATAAAGTTTGCACTGTTAATGATTTTATGTGTTTTGCATTTCAGTTCTGAATTCCCATATGTTAGATTAACCACTGTTTTAAACAGTACATGAGGATTATTTTCTATGGTAGTCAGAATGAGCCATAAAGACAGCTTGTTATACTTTTTAACACTGTCTGTCTTTCAGGTCAGAAGATGTAGCTTTTCTGCTCTCCATCTACATTTCAGTTTTTTCGCACTCTATGAGTGCAAGTACACTCATCAGACTGAGGCGAGTTTCTATCTGGTCTAATCACTTCTGTTTTAGGAGGAGCAACTGTATCCAAAGCCTCCCTCAAGGACATATTATAATTTGATTTTAGCTGATCTACATCACTTTAGATAATGATGTTTGAGTTTCTTAAAATATCTTCAAATTTTGACACAGAGATTGTCACACATGTGTGCTTAGGAACTTGATTTATGGTACTAATGCCTCTCTGTTTTTCATCAGACCAAAAGAAGACAAATACAGTGATCCCTCGCTATATCGCGCTTCGCCTTTCGCGGCTTCACTCCATCGCGGATTTTATATGTAAGCATATTTAAATATATATCGCGGATTTTTCGCTGCTTCGCGGGTTTCTGCGGACAATGGGTCTTTTAATTTCTGGTACATGCTTCCTCAGTTGGTTTGCCCAGTTGATTTCATACAAGGGACGCTATTGGCAGATGGCTGAGAAGCTACCCAGCTTACTTTCTCTCTCTCTCTCTCTCTCTCTCTCTTGCACTGACGTAGGGGGGTGTGAGCAGGGGGCTGTGTGCAGCTGCTTCCTGAAGGACATGCTGCACGGTGCTTCGCATACTTAAAAGCTCAAAGGGCACGTATTGATTTTTGACTTTGTTTTTCTGTGGCTCTCTCTCTCTCTATCTGTGCTCTTGACGGAGGGGGTGTGAGCTGCCGCCTTCAACAGCTTTGTACCGGCGGTGCTTCGCATACTTAAAAGCCAAAAAGCCCTATTGATTTTTTTTTTGACTTCTTGCTTTGTTCTCTCTCTCCTGACGCGCACTACTTTGAAAAGGAAGATATGTTTGCATTCTTTTAATTGTGAGACAGAACTGTCATCTCTGTCTTGTCATGGAGCACAGTTTAAACTTTTGAAAAAGAGACAAATGTTTGTTTTCAGTGTTTGAATAACGTTCCTGTCTCTCTACAACCTCCTGTGTTTCTGCGCAAATCTGTGACCCAAGCATGACATTCTAAAAATAACCATATAAACATATGGTTTCTACTTCGCGGATTTTCCTATTTCGCGGGTGGCTCTGGAACGCAACCCCCGCGATGGAGGAGGGATTACTGTATTCCATTTTACTCACCACCTCAACTTCCTGATTCCCAAGATGGCTGCCCAATGTTACTTCCACAAAACGTCACTTCCAACTCCTGAAGATGATGTCACTTCTGGTCACCTTTTGATGACATCACTGCAATAACAACGACACTTCCGGTCTCCTGATGTTGACGTCACTTCTGTCTATCCGTTGTGACATCATCTCCTGCCACATCATTTCCTTCAGCCATTTTGTTCTGTATAAAAATGACATTTTTCTGTCGCCATTTGTTAATTACTTTCTTGAAGTATTTTGATAGTTTTTCATATATTTTCTTTTGCTTTGTCAGCTGGACAATACACGGGGTCATTCCCCAACTCTTTTTTGAGGTGAGGAGTCAATTCACGACAAGATACGATCCAGGTATTGTGCTGAGCTTGTTTTAATCTGTTATTGTATTAGTAAGAAAAAACAAATTCACTGTAATTAAGTAGTGATGAGAAGTAACTTAATCTAACGTGGCAATATTTAAATTTTAAATCTCATCTTTCTAAATAATAATTGTGGTTATGACTATGAGATGGGCGGCACGGTGGCGCAGTGGGTACTGCTGCTGCCTCGCAGTTCGCTTCCCAGGTCCTCCCTGCGTGGAGTTTGCATGTTCTCCCCATGTTCTCTGTCTGCGTGGGTTTCCTCTGGGTGCTCCGGTTTCCTCCCACAGTCCAAAGACATGCAGGTTAGGTGCATTGGTGATCCTAAATTGTCCCTAGGGTGTGGTGTGTGGGTGTGTGTGTATGCGCCCTGCGGTGGGCTGGCGCCCTGCCCAGGGTTTGTTTCCTGCCTTGCACCCTGTGTTGGCTGGGATTGGCTCCAGCAGACCCCCGTACCCTGTAGTTAGGATATAGCGGGTTGGATAATGGATGGATGGATGAATGGACTATGAGATGAGGCATTAATAATCTGGAAAAAACCTACTGAGTTTAACAAATAAAGCATTAAACCAAAGCATCCATTTCCACTTAAATTGTATATTAAAATCCTCTATCAACACTAAAATAAATATAAATATTTAATTTAATGCAAGGCTGTGCATTGATACAAAAAAGATGTGGTGCAGTCAGTTCATTTCAGATTTATGGTCGCACATTATGTACACAGTAAAATGAAGTGGTTTGCCAAGTGCATCATGCCCTCTCTGTCCTGCTGCCCAAATCTCGCTTTGCAGATAATGTCAAAACAAAATCACAATAGGTAGTGATAACCAAAACTGCTGAGTTTCCTTTAAAACACATTATGTTTCACATGTGATCTTGCAATAATAAAATCTACTAAAAGCAGATATTTGGGTTTGGGACTTTTTCAAGATTTTTGAAGGGAAGATGTAAAAAGAAAGGAAGATTGCTCCTTAACATTTTGGCAGCACTATATAAACCCCTTTTGAACCCATACATTTCTCAGAAAAACATCCAGATTAAAATAAATGGGGGGAAATTTTGTATTTTGTATGTGCAACATGTCTAAACAGAAGATGAGATAAAAAGGCAGAGTCTAAGATAAAAGTTGAAATCCACCAAGACAATGAAATTGTTGTCCCAAAGTGGCTGAGAAAAAATGCATCAGTTGTTACCTTTGATGACATACCATGTTTGTCAATGCTCTTATTTAAACTTAGTGCAGCAAACTGGCTGATGGGAATTGTAGTGCCCATGTCAGCATTGCCACAGGGTTGCATATTAGATGGGAGGGGGGGAGTCCGTGTATATAAATTAAACATCTTTCTTAAAACATCAGTAACGCAAAATTCACTGGTCAACATCCCAGTCTATGAAAAAAATATACGTTGTGTATACCACATCATGAGATGTAAGAAACCTATAGAACAGGTTGTATAGGAACGTCAAGAACTGCTTGTACCCAAGGATGGAACTCTATCTTGTACTTCTGTCCCTCATCATCACATCAACAGCTTGGGCAAATCTCTGTAACTTCTACTTCTGCTGCTGCTTGAAGTCATACCAGGTAGGTTAAATGATCTTTGTAAATATAAAAGTAAGGACTGCAAGTGAGGGAAACAAAAAGTCACTTAATGTATCTGGAAATGAATTGAAGAGAAAAGGAGATCACCAAGTGTGGTTCTACAAGCCATTACTCATACAGTGAAAAAACCTGTAATTACTGTTTACACTGAAAATACCCCCATGGCTGCATTATCTGTGAATGTGAATTTCCCCTTGGGATTAATAAAGTATCTATCTATCTATCTATCTATCTATCTATCTATCTATCTATCTATCTATCTATCTATCTATCTATCTATCTATCTATCTATCTATCTATCTATCTATCTATCTACAGAATATAATAATTCACTAACCTTTACAAGCACCATACATTTCCATGTATGGAGACTGTTACAGACTCAAATCAAATGTATGTTTTTACTGTATAATAGTAACAATAAGAGCAGCTCACTACTCAAAACGTTTATTTTGTGATGCGGCAAGGCTCAAACCCATGACCTGTTGGTTATGAGTCAGCAGTTCTTACCACTGTACTACTAAAGCAGTCATAACAACGAAGTACACTAACCCGATTTCTTTTTCTTTGGTTATAGTCTTGAATAAAAGCGCACTTGTTTTGTTATACTTGTACCTTTTGTGAAAGTGCTTCTTTAATATTTGGACTTCAATTTTCACAAATTATACACTTCATGTCAAAATTTTCTCATTAGTATTGTGTCAGACGGCTGGGTGCCACCCCCAGCCGGGATGCCCAGGAAGATAGGAGGAGGGTTCATGTCTCCTCCAGAACACGAGAGGGCGACCGCCCTGGTTCCATTAGGGGCCACGGGTGCAGGGCTTGGAAGCCCCACCCTGTAGGGGCCCGTGGTCTCCGCCAGGGGACGCCCCCATGCTTGAAGAACCCGGAACCCCAACACTTCCGCCACACCAGGAAGTGCTTGGGGGAAGAAGACTGGGAACACCCGGAGGGCTTCCGGGAACACAGCCGGCACTTCCACCACACAGGGGAGTGTCTAGGGAGTGTCGGGGATCACCTGGAGCCCATCCGGGCACTTATAAAAGGGGTCGCCTCCCTGCAAAGAAGGACTAGAGTCGGGTGAGGAGTGGACAAGGTTTTGGAGGCAGGAGAGAGGAGGCGGCCTGACGAGTAGACAGAGAGAGTGAGAGCCTGGACTTTGGGGGAGATTGGTGCTGGAGGCACTGGGTTTGTGCACAGTAATTGTACAAATTATGTATAATAAACGTGTGGTGGACTGTACAATGGTGTCCGTCTGTCTGTGTCCGGGCAGCTTATCACAGTATTAAAACATGAAAAAAGTTTTTCTTTTAGGTATATATTCAACATTTCTGTCATGCTACACTTACATAGATCTTTGTATACACGGAACACACATGAAATGCATGTTCCAAATATATTATTTACACTATACAGCTCCCGGTACCTCACTCCCAGATAAACAAGGCTTGATCTGTGAGAGCTTTTTGCCGTTTCTGCGGCACTGGGTGGAAAGGATAGTAAGCTGCTTGCTGCTTGTGTTTATTGACACATTTACAACACAAAAGACGCTGATGGAGAGGTGTGAACAGATTTAAGGTGGGACGGGTTTACAAGTTTTTTTGTAGGCTTTGGTAATTCTGTTCTGCTTTGGACTCAGACCTGTGAACAACTCACAACAAATTACCCATTTCCAGCCAGGGCATAATATACAGGTGGCTGCCCCAAACCTTTTTGATGTCTCCGGTTCATTCCTATTACAATAGATAGTACTAAATGCACAATGTATTACTATTGTAAATTACTATTTAAGTAGAAATCATATGTTCTTCTGCTTAAATGAATAATTCCATGTTAACTTTAATGAGCAGCATTTTCAGAACAGCGCTAATTATTAACTCTTAAGAGCCCTTTTCCATATATAGATGATCCATTACAGAATTATTTTTATACACACACTGTTAATATTTTTTACTTTACCTTTCAGTTCTCCTTTCTGTTTTTTATTTTACCTCATTTACACTGCCCTGCTAACCTTTGCTCTGGAGTGTCTTCATATATCCTCACTGTTGTTCTTAGCCTTGACTATTCTTGCTATTGTTCAGTATATTAGTTTACAATGCACAGCCTATTTTGTGTGTGTGCCCCTCTCTTAACAGAAGCTTTGCATTCGCCTCACAGCTGCAGGATTCCCCACACTGCCCCCATCTACCCCTGCAGCTTATTTACCTGCTAGTCTGCAAGGATAGCTTGCTTGCCCTCTATGTCAAACTGATCTGACTTTATTAAATGCTGCCTTTGTTTTAGTGATACCTTACACCTCCTTGTCAGCTTCTCCACTGTCTTTCATAATGGTGTCTTTGATAAGTTTTTGACTTTGAATTGTTTAAAAAAATGTTTCTGTGCCCCTAGACATTTAAAAAAAATGTAAAATGTCATTGGAAAGTTTTAGAAATCAAAGAATTCTGTAGACATTTTTAAATTTCAGTAGAGTGTGTTTTTTACTTATGTTAAAAATGAAATGCATTGTTTTGCAATGCAATGTTGATTTTGTTATGGGTAACAACATTTAGTGCTGTTGTTGAGGGATTGTTAAGCAGAATGATTGCAGAGTGTTATGTGCTGATGTCAATCATGCTATGGGATAAAGGTCAGCATCTTGCATATCCACATTTTCCATGTTTATGGATCCTCACTAATTTCTTAGCATCAGTCAAAGAATATTAGTTCTGATTTCTTGTTTAGGAATTTAGTTTGCTTCTGACTGTGTTTTACCTCTATCTTTATGGCACTGCTTATGCAGTTCTCTCTGGCTTCGTACCTGTTTCACTACATATATTTTGACCCCGAATCCCGACAGCCTTAAGTGCAAACAGGATGGCATTGCTTCCTGTTTGCATGCCATCACTTCATATGCTGAATACTCTCGTGCAGTAGCTCTGTGTACTGGCTTGTTGCTTTTCTTCTTTTTTGTTGTCTTCAAGATCTCACGGAAAATTGTTTAATACAATTGAAAACAGTATTTGGAAGTTTCAAAACACTGATGAAGAACTGGAGGTTTTGAAGGAACAGATGCATAAACTTCACACTTATCACAGTACCTGAAAGTCCTTAAGTTATATTGCGATGCAGCAAGGTGTACTCAGCCAGCTTCTACATCCAACAGCTGCCTGCTGGTTATGTTCACACAGCGCCTGAAGTTGTGAATATCTGTTTTACTCCTGCTCCTATTCCCATTATGGAAGCACAAACAAAAGCGGAATCTCCACTTGAAGTGCCTAGAGAAGTGCCAGTCTTGCATTTGAGAAACCGTTTTCAGGCTGTCAACTCTGAGTCAGCTGCCTGTGGCACCGAATCAGGACAATGTAAGTAAAGCTCCACCTGTCCTCTTGAAACATAAAGATATTGGCACTGTGGTTTTTCATATGGGAATTTTCACAGTTGCCAGTCAGAGGTCCTGAGAGAGTACTTCAGATTGCTGCTTCACATTGTTTCAGATGTGACTTGGGAGTCAGCTGTGTGGATCATCATCTCTGGACCATCCCCTATGCTCTGAAGATCAGACAAGGCCTTCAGTCGACTTTTTTCCCTCAATACCTGGCTGAAGACATTCTGCACTAAGCATGGACATACCTTTGTCAATAATTTCAATTTGCTCTGGGAGACACAGAGGTTTTTTAAAAGAGATGGACTATATCCATCTCCATATCCAAACTACACAGATATGAAAGATTTTGAATTTAACCAAGCCAGTAGCTGAATTTTCTAAAAATGTATGCTATATTAAGCCTTATGTAATTAATGATAGATGCACTAAAAAGAATATACAGTACGATGAGCGATTAATGTTCAGAACTAAATGAAGATCTTTGTCATTAATTGTTGGGTGAAATCATGCCAGTCTATAACTTATAAAACAGCCTTACTAGCATCAGTTCTCTAACTAGAGAGTTATTCTATGTAAATGACTTTTTAGTGACCACAAAATAGATAGCAATAATGATAATCACAATGTTGATTTAAATGGTAGTGATTTACCTTAGACTTATTTAAAGAGTGCACTTAATTAAGCCAGTATTAATTATATGCAAATGTTCTGCCTTGCAGAATGGCTGTTTGTTATTCAAGGAAATAATAACACAACCTCAGGAATATTCATGCAAATAGTTGTAAGGAAGTAGAAGAAGAAATACAGTAAGTCAGAGGTTATACAGCATGCTTGACGAATGGTGTGTGTTTGTTAGTCCCATCAAAACAAAGTCTGGAATTTTTAAATTAATTGGATAAATATATAGCAAATTTATGTTTACTGCAAATCAGTAATTATTCCTTTCAGTTTGACTCTGATTTCATAATATCGCAAAAACATTGAAGTGCATCACAACTGGCATATTGAACCCGCTCTTCTCTACAAGTACCATGAAAATCAACAGGACACAGAGTTTTTTGAGCTTGTGAACCTTGACAAGAATGCTGAAATACAGCAAACAGTTACAAACCATGCTACTTACTCATAAAAGAATACTGTGACCACTTTGAAAGGTTCTCTACCTAGAACTCATTAGTAAAAATTATAACCCTTCTTATTCACATTGCTCACTACTACAAGACATCTGAAAACATCACTGAATGCAGAAGATGGCATCAGTGCCTTAAACCAAACACACCTGGTGAACCTTCTCAGGTTTCAAACACCCTTATTGAATCAGTCCAGAGTGAAGCTTATATGGATAAGCTGAATTTACTTGAAAATGGAAAAACTAAATAAAAACAGTTCACTTTTTAAACTCCACACCAAAGTGGATGAAGAATTCATCAGGATTCAAGATTGGCTTAAAAACATACAACTGAAGGGTGGTTAATAGTATTCACTCGTCTTGCCTAGACACCATTGCTAGTACGTTACTATTGTGAACATGTGAAACATCCGGGCCATCACTTTACAGAAGGAGCTCTCAGATCTGCAGGCTTGTGGGAAACTGCAGGCAAGAGAACTTGACAACTCTATCTTACATACCTGCGTTACCTGCCAGAAGCTCCATGGAAAGGTGACAGAATATGTCACCACAACTCCCCGATTCACGTATGTAAGAATGGATGTTTTTGGTCCATGGACAGTGAGTGTCAGTCGTACTAGAAGGAGGACCAGCAGATGGAAAACAATGGGCAATTTTGTTTACATGTATGAGCATTAGAGCTTGGAATTTTGAAGTCATATAATCTCTGGATTATATACCGGATTATACAACAAACTGCATTAATGGCATGAAAATATTTTTCTCAATATCAGGGCCCACAAAACAACTTAGATAAGACTGCAGTACAAACTTTGTGGGTGATTGTAAGGAACTGGGATTTGTCAACCAAATCAAAACATCAAAAGTTACCTGAACAAGCAAATCTATGCATGGGAATTTAACCCTCCTCATTCCTCTCATATGGGTGAAGCCTGGGAGAGAATGATAGGAGTGGTTTGTACAATTCTGGACTGCATGCTAAAACAAGACACCTTGCATCTCTCTCATGATGTTCTATGTACATTAATGGCTGAAGTTACTGCTATTATAAATCCTAGTTTTCGAGTCCCTGTATCTATTAATTTTCTATCCACCTCACTTTAATGTTTTTTACAGGCTGACCATGTATGGAAGAAGGAAGGAGGCTTAGGTAACATATTCCCAAAACATTTAAGTTGCAAAGAAATCAATGTGAGTAATTTTACTGCTTTGAATACCAGGCTGCAATTATTATAGCTGATGTGACAGCTCTATTAGTAGCAATATATCATCCACCAGAATATAATGTTTCATTTTTTTGATGAATTTTCTAATCCCTTTTCAGGGAGTGGCTATAGAGATGGTCCACTGCTATAAGTACATGGGGGCATCCAAATCAATGACAGGCTGGACTGGTCTCGTAAAACAATGGGACTATACAGGTCAGAGAAGACACTTTTTCCCTTGGAGACTGTGTTCCTTTAATCTTTGTAGTGACATCCTTTACATATTCTACTGTGATAGCCAGTGCAATTTTTTATGCTGTGGTGTGTTGGGCCAGTAAGATCACTTCAAGAGAGGCCCACCAAATCAACAAGCTAATTGAAACTGCATGGGATACACTCTTGACCCACTCTTAGCAGTAATGAAGGAGGGAATGAAGACAAGACTGAGTGTCATTATAAGCAATGCTGCACATCCTCTCTGTGACACACTAAGTGTGTCAAGAAAGGCTCCTTTATGCCAACAACAGTATGCCTTCATTATGACAGCCAAGTCAGAGGTTTTCTATCTTTTGATTTTCTAATTTTCTAATCATTCTGGTGCATACTCAGTGTCTATATATATATATATATATATATATACATATATATATATATATATATATATATATATATATATATATATATATATATATATATACTGTATGTTAATTTTACTTTCATTTGGATAAACCAGGCAACCCAAAAACAAGAGTGCCCTGGAAAAATCAGGCAATATGTAAACAGAAAAGAGAATGTTGCAAGGTTGAATGAAAGTGGAAGAAGACTAAATAAATAGTGAATTATGATATTCTTCAGGCAAATATAATTAAATTTAACACAACAGTGCAATCTGAGAAATGTTCTTCTTCTTCTTCTTTCAGCTGCTCCCATTGGGGGTCGCCACAACAGGTCATCTTTTTCCATATCTTTCTGTCCTCTGTATCTTGTTCTGTTACACCCATCACCTGCATGTCTTCTCTCACCACATCCAAAAACCTTCTCTTAGTCCTTCCTCTCCCCTGGCAGCTCTATCCTTAGCATCCTTCTCCCAATATACTCAGCATCTCTCCTCTGCACATATCCAAACCAATGCAATCTCGCCTCTCTGACTTTGTCTCCCAAACGTCCAACTTGAGCTGACCCTCTAATGTACTCATTTCTAATCCTATCCATCCTCGTTACACCCACTGCAAATCTTAGCATCTTTAACTCTGCTACCTCCAGCTCTGTCTCCTGCTTTCTGGTCAGTGCCACCGTCTCCAACCCATATAACATAGCTGGTCTCACTACTGTTCTGAAGACCTTCCCTTTCACTCTTGCTGATACCCATCTGTCACAAATTACTCCTGACACTCTGTTTCACCCATTCCACCCTGCCTGCACTCTCTTTTTCACCTCTCTTCCACAATCCCCATTACTCTGTACTGTTGATCCCAAGTATTTAAACTCATCTACCTTCAACCACTCTACTCCTTACATCCTCACCATTCCACTGACCTTCATTCTTCTCAACAACAACAACAACATTTATTTATATAGCACATTTTCATACAAAAAGTAGCTCAAAGTGCTTTACATAATGAAGAAAAGAAAAATAACAGACAAAATACAAAATTAAAATAAGACAACATTAGTTAACATAGAAAAGGAGTAAGGTCCGATGGCCAGGGTGGACAGAAAAAACAAAAAAAAAAAAACTCCAGAAGGCTAAAAAAAAAAAAAAAAAATCTGTAGGGGTTCCAGGCCACGAGACCGCCCAGTCCCCTCTGGGCATTCTACCTAACATAAATGAAATAGTCCTCTTTGTGGTTAGGGTTCTCACGGAGTCACTTGATGCTGATGGTCATACAGACTGCTGGCTTTTAATCCATCCATCATTGTTGGAACATCATGGTGCTTTGGGTAGATAGAACATATCTCCACCTCTCCAGGGTCTCCTTAACCTGCTCCCTACTATCACTACAGATCACAATGTCATCAGAAAACATTATAGTCAACAGGGACTCCTGTCTAATCTCGTCTGTCAACCTGTCCATCACCATTGCAGATAAGAAAGGGCTCAGAGCCGATCCCTGATGTAATCCCACCTCCACCTTGAATACATCCATCACTCCTATCGCAGACCTCACCATGGTCACACTTCCCTCGTACATATCCTGTACAACTCTTACATACTTCTTTGCCATTCCTGACTTCCTCATACAATGCTCCTCTCGAGGTACCCTGTCATATGCTTTCCCCAGGTCCACAAAGACATAATGCAACTCCTTCTGGCCTTCTCTATACAGTGATCCCTCGCTATATCGTGCTTCGTCTTTCGCAGCTTCACTCCATCGCGGATTTTAAATGTAAGCATATGTGAATATATATCGCGGATTTTTCACTGCTTCGCGGATGTCTGCGGTCTACAGTACGTGTGCTTCCTCAGTTGATTTGCCCATTTGAATTCAAACAAGGGATGCTATTGGCGGATGGCTGAGAAGCTACCCAATCAGAGCACGCGGTTAAGTTCCTGTGTGCTGCTGATTGGCTCATTGATGGAGTGCTGCATTAACCAGGAAGTGTAATCTCACTCATACAGCATTAACGTGCCCAAGCGCCAACAGAAGATGCAAATAATTGCAGAAAAGGTAAAAGTTTTGGATATGTTGAAGGAAGGAAACAGCTGCACCACTGCAGGACACCATTACAGCATAAATGAGTCCACGATTCTTTTTATTTAAAAAGGAGGAAAAGCATATAAGATCTACGGCTGCAGTTTCCTTTAACCAGGGCGCAAAACGAGTTGCAAGTGGACGTGATAAGGCAGTAGTCTGGATGGAATCTGCTTTAGGGATTTGGATTGAAGAGTGATGGAAGAAGAACAACGGCGATGCTAAACAGTCGCCTGAAGAGGCTCCTTTAGAAGAGCTGTAACGCTATCCTTTGTTATGCAGTAAAATTAAACTCATCGTTATCGGACAAGTCATCGTGTCATTGTTGGTGAGTAACCATAATTAATTATTTACGTACAGTACTTATTACATGTTGTGACAGACGACCGGCTATGGACTCCGGTCGTCACCCCCAGGCCGCTAGGAGGAGCCCTCCGGACAGCATATTTGTGCCCCGAGTTCCAGCAGGGCCTCATGGACTTTGTAGTGTTGTGACACAGCCCTGCTGGATACCTTGGGGGCCGCCAGGAGTCGCTGTAGGGGGGCTAGTGGGCTCTGGCATGCCCTATAACCCGGGAGTGCATCTCAGTCACGTGACTGGAAGAAGCGATGTGCTCCCGGGATGAAGAAAAGGACTGTTTGCCCTGACCCGGAAGGAAAACAGACTTGTGGGTTTGGCCTAGAGCCACTTCCGGGTCAGGGGCTATAAAAGGACTCTAGGAAGCCCAGAACACCGAGCTGAGCTGGGAGGTAGGGTGGCGACGTGTCTGGGCGAGGAGGTATTGGTTTGAGAAGAGTTTATTGTTTATATGAGTGTGGAGTGGAGGGTGCTTTGTGCACATTATAATAACAAAATAAAAAGTTATTATACTTTCACCTGGTCATCAGAGTGGTACCTGAGGGTTCGAGAGGTGGACACAAGCCTCATCTGTTACAATGTACATAGTTTAGTGTCACTGTACACACATTTTACTGTATACAATTTTTCTTGCATTGTACGTATTTATTGCTGTGTGGCCTGTCTGTTGTAATGGCTGTAACATATGTGATATCGGAGACACTCGATATCTTTAAAATAATATTTAGGTTTTACTGTATGTAAACTGTGTTTACATACATAATTTCAAGGAATCTTACCTAATATCTAAGAGAATACAAAGGGTTTATGCTGTATAATTGTGCGTGAAATGTTTATAATAGTGTGGGAGAGTTTATAAGGGCTTAAAATATATAAAAATAACCATATAAACATATGGTTTCTACTTCGCGGATTTTCTTATTTCGCGGGTGGCTCTGGAACGCAACCCCCGCAATTGAGGAGGGATTACTGTACTTCTCCATCAACACCCTCAGATTAAACATTGTATCTCTGGTGCTCTCTCTTGGCATGAAACCATACTGCTGCTCACTAATCATCACCCCACTTCTGAACCTAGTTTCCACTACTTTTTCCCATAACTTCATGCTGTGGCTCATCAATTTTATCCCCCTGTAGTTACTGCAGTCCTGCACATCCCCCTTATTCATAAATATTTGCACCAGTACACTTCTTCTCTACTCCTCAGGCATCCTCTCACTTTCCTAGATTCCATTAAACAATCTGGTTAATAACTCCACTGCCGTCTCTCCTAAACATCTCCATGCTTCCACAGGTATGTCATCTGGACAACCTTTCCATTCTTCATCCTCTTCATTGCTGTCCTTACTTCCTCCTTGCTAATCCATTGCACTTCCTGATTCACTGTCTTCACATCATCCAACCTCTTATCTCTCTTCGTTCTCTTCATTCATCAGCCTCTCAAAGTACTCTTTCCATCTGTTCAACACACTCCTTGTGAGTACGTTTCCATTTTTATCTTTTATCACCCTAACCTGCAGCACATCTTTCCCAGCTTGGTCCCTCTGTCTAGCCAATCGGTACAGGTCCCTTTCTCCGTCCTTAGTGTCCAACCTCTCATACAATTCATCATACACCTTTTCTTTAGTCTTCGCCACCTCTCTCTTCACCTTGTGCCTTATCTTCTTGTACTCTTGTCAACTTTCCGCATCTCTCTGACTATCCCACTTCTTCTTTGCTATCCTCATTCCTCTGTATACTCTCCTGTATTTCCTCATTTCACCAACAGGTTTCTTTTTCCTCCTTCCTCTGTCCAGATGTCACACCCAGCACCCTTTTTGCTGTCACCCTTATTTCATTTGCTGTAGTTTCCCAACTGTCTGGTAATTCTTCAGTACCACCCAGTGCCTGTCTCACGTTCTCCCTGAACCCAACCTTGCAGTCTTCCTTTTTCAACTTCCACCATTTGATCCTTGGATCTGCCCTCACTCTCTTCCTCTTCTTGATCTCCAACGTCATCCTACAGACCACCATCCTATGCTGCTTAACTACACTTTCCCCTGCCACCACTTTGCAGTCTTCAATCTCCTTCAGATCAACTCTTCTGCATAGGATGTAATATGCCTGTGTGCATCTTCCTCAACTCTTGTACGTAACCCTATGTTCCTCCCTCTTCTTAAAATATGTATTGACCACAGCCATGTCCATCCTTTTGGTAAAATCCACTATCCTCTGACCTTCTTCATTCCCCATCACCTCCTCATCTCCTCTGTTCCCTTCACCAACATGTCCATTGAAATCCACTTCAATCACCACTTTCTGTCCCTTGGGTACACTGTTCATCACTTCACCCAACTCACTACAAAAATCTACTTTCTCATCCATTGCACACCCAACTTGTAGGGCATATGTACTAACAACATTCATCATCACACCTCCAATTTCCAGCTGCATAATCATTACTCTGTCTGACACTCTTTTCACCTCCAAAACACTCTTGTGATACTGTTCCTTCAGAATAACCCCTACTCCATTTTTCCTCCCATCCACACCATGATAGAACAATTTGAATCCACCTCCAATCCACCTGGACTTACTCCCCTTCCATTTAGTCTCTTGCACACACAATATATCAACCTTCCTTCTCTCCATCATATCTGCTAACTCACTCCCCTTACCAGTCATACTAACAACATTCAAAGTTCCTACCCTCAGTTCCACTCTCTTTACTTTCCTCCTGTCCTCCTGCCTCCGGACACGTCTCCCCCCTCTTCTACTCCTTCTTCTTCTCTAGCCAACAGTAGCCCAATTTCCGCCAGCACCGTGTTGACTAACAGTACTGGTGGCAGTCATTGTTAACCTGGGGCTCAACTGATCTGGTATGGAAATTTGTTTTGTTGTCCGCATATTGATTTGGCAACATTTTACACCAGATTCCCTTCCTGACGTAACCCTCACCATTTATCCGGGCTTGGGACCGGTACGAAGAAACACTCTGGTTTGTGCATCCCCTGTGGCTTAGTTAATAAGAAATGCTCTTATTTTAGTAAAATCATAAATGATAACACGGGTAATTAGAGTACTCTTTTCAGTCATCAATCAGCTAGTAAATTCAGCACCAACCAAATCTCTGTGCACCACAGTAGGAAATTATGAGCAGTACTCTGCATTTTTAAAGGCAAAATAGGTAATATGTAGTCTAGCATAGTACAAAATACAATAACAGAGCACATGGATTCGTCCCCAACTAGATCTGGTAATTTAAACTGTTTTACTAATGTAACCATAAAAGAAATTTGTAAAATAATAGTCTTAAACCATCCATCTCTATTCTGGGTCCTATTCCATCAGGAGTCTTCAAAAAATTCCTGACATGTAAAGTAATGATGTATTAGATATTTTAAACTGTTCACTAGCCTCTGGTATTTTCCCTAATTTATTTAAAACCACAGCAGTTAAGCTTAACAAACATAATCTTGACCCCCTCTGTCCCAGATCATTTTAGACACATCGCTAATCTTCCCTTCTTAAGTAAAAAGTAAAACAGTGGTCTTGTTGCAGTTAAACTAATACTTAACTAAAATTTCTATACTAGATAAATTCCACTCAGGCTTTAGATCTAACTATAGCACAGAAATTGTTTTAGTAAAAATACTCAACGTGTCACAGCAAAATACTCATATAAATAATGTATTAGTTCTCAGTCTCCTGGATCGGAGTGCAGCATTTGCCATATTAGATTATAAGACTCTCATTAAGAGACTTAGAAAATGGGTAGGCCTATCTAATGTAGCTTTAAAAATGTCTGAATTGTATCTAACAGGGAGAGGTTTCTTTGTAAATCCTGATGCCATGTATTGGAAACACATAGCATTTTATATGGTGTCCCACAAAGATCAGTTCTAGGTCCGTTACTCTTCTCATTTTACATGCTCCGTTTAGGCCAGATCATTTCAAAACACAATGTAAATTTCCACAGCCATGCAGATGACAGGCGGCTTTACTTATCCATAGCCCCAGATGACCCAAAGGCACTAGACTGTTTGACAGATTGCCTAAACAGCATTGTGCAGTAGCTTAGCTGTGATTTTCATAAATGACATAATAAAAAACTGAACTTCATGTTGTTGGCAACAATAAAAAATATATACAGATTTCAAAAAATTAGAAAAACTTGAAATAAGTAGAAAATCTAACATAAAATAATTTGAGTTATTATAGATTCCGAACTTACTTTTAAATCTAATATTAAGTATTTCACCAAAACTTAATTTTTTCATATAAGAAATTTAGCACATGTTCAAGACATTATGGGATGCAAAAAGGTGATTTGTTTTTAGCCATTTAGATCACTGCATGGAGCTCCTGGCAGGTCTACTAACAAAGATTAAAACTGAATATAGTTTGTTCAGAATACAGCTTCAAGAATCCTAACTGAAAAGAAGAAATCTGATCTCATTAGTATTTAGCGTATTTACACTGACTGTCTGTGTCTTTCAGAATCAATTTTACAATACTGCTAATTGTTTATAAGTCTTTGAATAATCTTGCACCTTCATACATCTTGAAATATTTGTTCCATTTACATTACCAATTGCAACCTTAGATCTAGCGCTTTGAGTTTGAATTATTATTATTATTATTATTATTATTATTATTATTATTATTATTATTATTATTATTATCCTCCTCCAATTCTACTTTGCTTGCTATTCCAAGAGTAAAACATAAAAGAAGTGTTGAGATTTCTAAGCACAAAAAATATAGAATAATCTACTTATAGACATAGGTCAGGTAGACACAGTGGACGTATTTAGATCCTATCTTAAGACTTACTTTTTGGATCTGTCGTTTTGTTAAATTTGCGACTAATTACATTGTTTGTCTTTTGTTTCTCCTCTTGGTATCCAGTTTTGGCCCCTTGCTGCCACCATCTGGAAGAAATTCCCAGAGGCTAGTGGAAGAAAAAAAGAACACTGAGGTCCTGTTCTCTCTTTTTCATTTTTTTTTTGTATTTTTGATAAGTGGCAGAATATCCAGTTGGGCCTGAGCAGGTTTTTGGTGATGGAACCTCGGAGGTTCCTCTTTCCCCACTGATCATCTAACCCTTAGTATATTTGTTTATGTTTTTCTTTGTTTCCAATTACTACCATTTGTAAAGCATAAAACAACTTATAAAACACCTTCAATTATACATATACTGTATTGGAAGGTGCTATATAAATACTGTAAATGTTGTTTTTATAGTTGTAGATTGCTGCTTAACGTCCTTAGTTTTGTTCTGAAAGATTTTGCCTTTCCCCTTTCCTTGTCTTTCTGACAAAATGTTTATGCTTTTTGCCTGTTTACTGTAAAATAAAAAAGTTACTATCATTATAGTCATGACAGTAACTTTCCTACTTTTTCTAGCACTCATATTCAACATTGCTAGCTCTTTGTAATCTTTTCGATACTGTATAATTCCTTTACTAGCTGATGCCCACTGTAGCATCCGGCGGTGTAAGAATAGGAATGGAAAACAGTGAGAAAGGAATTCAGAAAACAAGAAGAAATAAATACTTCTTGAAAGACACAATGTACATGTAGAATTTCCGGCCAAGCAGATTACATGTGAAAGTGATAAATAAATCAGGCTTTCCAAATTTACGTACTATGGCCATGGCATCCTGATAGTTTTGTTGCATGTATCTTGGACTTCCTGGAAATGTGGACGGTAATACAGTATGATCATTTTGCCTACACGTACATTGTTATTTTCAGTGTTTGCTTGCAGTGCGTCTGATAGTTCCACGCGCAGATCTTGTTGATGTAATCTGAGATAGTTGAGACGCATACGAATCTACGACGTACTGTTGGAATAGTTTGCCGCTGGAGTACAAAATACTAAATGTATTCCTCATTGCTAATCTGTACGCGTAAAATTGGCATTGAGTAAGCTTTATTTGCTTGGCGGTTCTTTTATCGGGAACATGTTGTAAATCTTTGTGCCAGCCAATGTCTCCGTAAGGGAATAAAAGTGAGTAAACCATAGGATCGCAATTCATATTGAGAGTGGAAATCTGTTTACAGGAGTTGCCTATAGGATAGATGCAAATGTCCCTTTCGTCAGGCAGTTCGCCATCTTCTCCGACGAAAATCGCTGCAACATCGGTATGACATGTTGGGGCATTGTATCGTCATAAATCCTGCCTAGGGTTTTCCTTGAAAACCATTCGTACAGATGCTGTTGGATTGCACCGAGTGATTTCATGCATGTGTTTGTATGATTTAGCGAAGGGGTTGATGGTTCTGAGAATGGAATCTAGCTGGAGAAGTACATTTTCGCTGCATGCAGAGTTTGCTTTATTTTGTAAGCGTACAGCGTAGCTTGTGCTGTGTCAAAGGTGATAAAGCTACTTTACCATTGTGGCAGCACCTTGAGTACTTGTTGGATGTATTACGCTCAGCAGGCCAGTATAGTGCATGACATGGAAGAGGACGAATAGGAATCGAGAAATGCGAGAAATCTGCTGCGTGTGGGTGGGACCGGTTTTGAAGAGAAGCCGAAGGTAGCATGGGGAAGGTTTTGGAAGAGGACGAATAGGAATCGAGAAATGCCGTGTCAGATGCTTGTGGACAGGAGCGGTTTTGAAGTAGAAGCAGGACGAACCAGAAGAGAAATATATATGAGATTTTTCAACTATGATAAAGTGTACTGCTTTTTTTTCCTGTCCACCCCATCCATTTGACTTTAAAATTAGAGACACGTCTTAAGAGACTTAAAAAATAATACTATATATATAAGGATCTACTAAATAAATATCTATTTTATGTAAGTCCTTATTGATTTATTTTTATTTATTCCCAACTAATTTTAATTTTAATTTTTCATTCATCCTGTGTATGAAAATGTGTTATAGAAATAAATGTTGTTTTTGCTCAAGTGAATGCTTCTGATGATGTTTCATACAAGAATTCTGTACCACAGGGGTTCCCAGGTTCAGTCAGGGGGTACCATTGTGGCTGCATCTTTTCATTCCAACCAGTTTCACAACGCTTAATGGTTTAGTTTTTACTTCTAAATGATCTAAGTGTTTAGACATTTTACTCTCCTGTTTTGCATTCATATTTTATTGGTAACTTTCTTTTACCATCTTTCTTTGTAATTCAAGTTTTTCTGTGTAGTTGCCTCTTTAATTGTATATAAATACAAACAATTAGTGATGAGCAGCACATACACAGGTAGAAATGACACTGAATACTAAAGGAAAGGAGCTACTTCAGTATAAAAGTTACTTGTGAGCTATTTAATCAGAAAAGATATAAATGACTAGAACATAAAAAAAGAAAAATCTTAAAAAGCAAGAAAAAAAACTGTAATTGCTGTCACACACACAAAAACTTGCTACATTCCCCTAAAATCCATTTTGTAATTTCTGAGTTGACACATAAAAGACAGAAACTGGGAAATAACAGGTTGTTTAAGAAAGACAGGAGTCCAGTTAAAATCAGTAGGTGGTTGTGATGAACACCTGGTGTTATGGTGGGCGACAGGACTGAACTTGTGGACCATTTAGTTAATCCTTCTATTACTAATTAGCATACAAATGAATATAAATATTGAAGTAGTGGCTCTGCTTTAACAAGTCAGTGTCTGCAATACTCATCAGTAATTGTCAGTATGTGGATACAGTTTAGGGAGCAAACTCCACAGACATAAAGTGAATTGAAATAAAAATGGCTAAAAGAAAGCTACAGTTTTTTTAGTTTTTACCTTGTTTAATTACATTTTGCCTGAAGAAGGGGCCTGAGTTGCCTCGAAAGCTTGCATATTGTAATCTTTTTAGTTAGCCAATAAAAGGTGTCATTTTGCTTGGCTTTTCTCTACATTCATAATGGCTAACACGGTACAACACCCTAGTACTGCCTTGTTTATTTAAATTTATTCTGCCATCCCTTGAGTAAAATACATGAGGTAATGTGCAGTCACTTCTGTCATATTAACCTAAGGCAAATATATGCCTGTGAGTGGTATAGTCAGACTTTAGTATTTGGTTTATAACTACTTCACGAAATATTTAACTGCCTTAGCTTAATTTATTTAAACAGAAGTGTATAAAAATGTATTGCTGTACAGTATTTTTGATGTATTCAATATGGAATTTGTAGTGAATATGTTTTTGTATTGTGTTTTGCAGCCCAGTGAGGGCACCTAGCCCCATCTTTTCTTCCTCCGCTAGTAGAAAGCCACTGGAGTCCCAGAAGGAGGAATCACTTGCGAAGAACGCACCGCTAGACAGGCCTCCCAGACAGTAGTTGAATTGCTCCTAGTTACATGTTTGTTTTGATTTTTCCAAGTCCAACATTAGGGAAAAGTAACATAGACATCATTTTTATTTTTGCCTTATAATTAAATGGGATGACCTTGTTGGTACGTCAAATTATTTTAAGATTATCTGTCATTCAAATCCCAGAGTCACCTGTTGGTTCCTGAGCTTCCAACCATAAACGTTTACGGTTGTTAACCAATGAGGGAGCTTCCATTCCAATGCTGATACCCTCCCCGGACCCCATAACCTCACAGCTAGATCTACTTACCCCTCTAAGGCCGAGTTGAGTTGGGGACCATATCACGCATGCCCATCTGTGTATTTCCAAGGTACGTAATGACCAGCTGGATCACATGAGTACTGAGGGCACCTACCCCCATTCCTTCTAGCCCTGTGAGAAGAAAGCCACTGGACTCCCAGAAGGAAGTGAAACCTGTGATAGGAATGCGCCACTAGATGAATCTTCTAGAAAGTGACGGAATTGCTTATTTTCTGTTTATTTTGATGTTGCCATGCCCAATGTTAACTTTACAAGTGGCATCATTTTTAGTTTTTCCTTATCATTAAACAGGACAACCTGGTTGATGCCCCAGATTATTTTGAGGTCTTCTGTCATTTCTGTACCGGGCCTCATTACACATTGGTGCCCATCCTCAGTAGCTCCTAATGGTATCTATTTTGATTATAGTAATTGTACCTATTATGCTGATTCCTGGATCCTTACAGACTGGTCTGACACTTGCTGTCTCATTTATGTTGTCCATTATATGACCCTTCAACATCCCTTTAAACCTCTGTCCTAAGCACACAATGCCTAAAACTGAAAGTTTCTTTGAAAGTGTATTCTTTTCCTTTGGAATTGAATGCCTAGATAAAGAAAAAACTGCTGCACAGAAGGGTTTTCTTAAAATGGCAGCATAAGCTATTAATAACATTATCATAGCTTTATGCTCTTAGCTGCCCAGAGAGATACCTTTGTTACCATGAGCTCTGAATGTTGTACCTATACTGATATTTCTTATAACTTTAGAAATCTTGTTGGTTATATTCATACTGAAGCCTCCTACATTCTCTAACATGGTCCCAAGGTCCTCTCTAGAAACCTAGTTTTTTAATTTTCCTTATTTTTGAGTATACAGATTATTTCATTTTTAATTACGATTATACAAAGTCCACGCAGAGTAGAATTTGCCAATACATAAAGATATGCTTTGATCTTTTTAAGAGGCTATCTGTAAGTGTTTTGTTAGGCTGAAATGTTATTATTTCTGTGGATATTACACAAAAAATTAGAGGGAGTATAATTAATAATAATAATTTTAATAATTTTTTTGCATTTATATAGCGCTTTTCTCACTACTCAAAGCGCTTAGCAATTGCAGGTTAAGAGCCTTGCTTAAGGGCCCAACAGAGCAGAGTCCATATTAGAAGTCCTTGGAAATATAATGCACATTATATTGGCATTTCTGTGCTTGACTGATTTGTGTTGGTTAGGAATAAGTGCAGTTAGGTTCATAAGTATTCGGACAGGGACACAAATTTCATAATTTTGGCTTTGTACACCACCACAATGGATTTGAAATAAAGCAATCATTATGTGATTGAAGTGTACGCTTTAATTTAAAGGGTTTACCAAAAATATTGTATGACCCATTTAGGAATGACAGACATTTTTTACATGGTCCTCTATTTTCAGGGAGTCAAACGTATTTGGACAAACTAATATAATAATACACATAATGATCTTTTTTAATATTTGTCAAATGTAAAATTGCCATTTTCAATATCAGTCAAATGAGAATATAATGTAGAATTTTTAATGTATTTTTGTGTTGTAATCTGCCTACTGTTTTAAGTATTTCACTGATTTTAAACAAATTTTTTTCTAAGTGTGGCATAATGCATAATAATCTTTTTGCCCTAATCGTGTGCTCTTTTTGTTAATCATTGCATTAAGTAACTGAGACAATAAGAAAAAACAACACAAGAAG
Organism: Erpetoichthys calabaricus; assembly: GCF_900747795.2. Classification (NCBI taxonomy): domain Eukaryota; kingdom Metazoa; phylum Chordata; class Cladistia; order Polypteriformes; family Polypteridae; genus Erpetoichthys; species Erpetoichthys calabaricus. The sequence continues at coordinate 87,651,440 of NC_041400.2, read as the reverse complement.
AAATTTTATTTGTTACAAGTAATAAATAAAAGTTTAAACATGATTTTTAAGCCAATAGAAGGGCAGTGCAAATGTTTCAATGGATGAACAGAATGACAGAACATAACACATTTTGCACAAAGAAGGGGTGACAGTTCAGTCCATCAAGCCTAGTTTGGTTACTCAGTAGCTGCAATATCTTAACATGTCATCCACTTGTCAGGGTGTCTACTTTATCTACATGACTCAATAGCTTATTCTAGAATCTGACAACCGTTTATTTCAAAAAGTGCTTTCTGGTCTTCATCTTAAGTAAAATGAGGATGGAGGAAAATTTTTTAAAAAGTGCTCTGAATAGGGTTAAAATGTACACAAGGCTCTCTCTATCACCAATATACATATGCAGACTTTATATTTACTGTACATTTTTGAAATCTCCACTATTTCCATTAATCAAATCAGAATTTTTGTATTCTGTTTAAAGATTTCTTATGCTCAGACATCAATATATGTATTTCATGTCAAGGATATTCTTGATTGTTATTAGTGGTGCAGATAAAACCATTAAATAATCTGTATGTGTAAGCACGCCTTTAGAAGGAATAAAATAAGACAATTGCCAGCAGACTGACAATCAGCGTTGATTAAGCTCTCACAGAGGATTACACTTTAGTCACATGTTCCATCTTCATATGTTGTTTAAGGATAGAAATCATAACATTCAGTAAAGGCTGATTAGCTTATATATTCAGTGCCACCGCCTATTTATCAGATTCTGTAATCTGCTGCCAACTCTAAGTTGACTGAAGAGATGACCAGGTATTCCATTCTTCTTATTTTATTTGCCTTTTTTGGTTTTGATAACACTATAAATCTTAGATTTTAATTTCTGCAAATGGGTTATACCTTTCTATTTTTAAAATTAAAAGTCTTACATATGCAACTCAAAACGTGGTTTCCTGCTAATATGTTTTCTTTTCATTCATTGCAAAGTCCTAAATGCAAACACTTTAGGGCACCTGGGACTGGCCCCTTAAGCAAGCAATGTGGTGAAAGGGGTCTGGGCACTGGGCTTAAGCTACAAAGTTATGACTTAGCTTCTGTATCAGCCTCTCTACTTAACCGGAGCAAGTCATTTAACCCACTTGTGATTCAACTATACAAATATCTATAAACAGATATAATGCATCCTTATCTTGTAAGCCTCCTTAAGTATTGGTGCAAGCCTGATTTACAATAGTAATAATAGCTTTCAAAATTGTACTAGTGTGAGTTAAATACAATCCTCAAAGGGCCCCAAAGACACCTTACATGACTCTTGGCAACTATTCATTCACATTTGTTTATGATTTTTTGCTTGAAGGTCACCCAGCCTCTGTGGTGGGTTGGCACCTTGCCCGGGATTGGTTCCTGCCTTGTGCCCTGTGTTGGCTGGGATTGGCTCCAGCAGACCCCCGTGACCCTGTGTTCGGATTCAGCGGGTTGGAAAATGGATAGATGGTTGGAGGTCACACAGCCTACTAACATAAACCTTAGCTGCCTGCAAAATCAAAATTAGCCTAAAAATGTTTTCATTTCTGTTGCATTCTGAAATATCCAGTGTTTAATCCACTAGTCTCTCATGGATTTACTATACAATTTAATGCGTTATCCAGCATATTATACTTTTGTTGTATTCCATGAACTCATGGACATTGAATAGTCTATTCTGCGGAGGGCTTGAAAATGCTGAGGAAGAGGTTGAACAGGCAGTTGGCACAGGTCATTTCAAATATGACTTGCCTTATTCTTGTGTTTATTGAAAATAAAACATACAAAGGAAAGAGGCATAAACCTGAAAAAGTACAGATAAATGGATAAAATCAGTACATCTGCCCTCACTCTGGGCCTACTTCCATATATGCCCAGCTTATACTACCAACAAAGCACACCTTTTTCTCTGTTTCATTCTATCTTTATCAAAGCCCTGGCATCTTTTTATTAGCCACGAGTCATTACCTAGAACTGTCCTTTCCATTTCAAATGTTATGGTATCTCTGGCTTCAGGGAACTTTAATTCTTCTGCTGGTGTCATTTCCAAGGAATCCCCAGAAATACTCAATACCCAAATTTAGCCTTAGTTTCTTGTGTTAGAATTGCAAAACTGTTCTTGTCCTACCAGTATGGAAACAGGTGCTACCACCAACCATCCACCAGTCCCTACCTCTAAAATTGTAACATGATCCTATTTCTTCTCCTCTGGAAGCCATGTTCTGCTCCCTATCCATCAGTTTTGTGACCTCTTGTAAACCTACTGTGGTCTTCCTAACCTTCATGCATCCATAGCACCTGTTGGGTCATCCGCATTCAAGCATCATAAAGGATCACAGCATATGTCCACTTAGGCCTTATCAACCTCCTTTCAATGTCCTTTCAGGGCATCCAGCACAAGGACAGGCCAGACTGCCTCCTTGTTGCCTCAATGTGAAAGGCCTACCTCTCCTGTTTTTCATTCGTGGAGGTCTTTTGTATGATCTTTCCTTGACATGTGTCAGTCTCTGCCAACTCTAATGGTGCCTAAGTCCTTGAAAGTCATGCATTCCTTTACTATATATACATAATGTGGAAAGCCAGCCCCCGGACACAGACAGACAAACACAAGAATGTCCAAAACACACACGTTTTATTTTTAAACAGCACAACAATGCCTTCTTTACCAACTGTCTCTTCTCTCTCTCTCTCTCTTTCTCTGTGTCCTCTACTCCCCTCCTCACAAGCTCTGTCTCCTTCCTCCCAACTCCGACTTGTCTACTGGAGGGAGGTGGCCCCTTTTATAATTACATAATTTTATAAGGACTCCAGGTGCTCTGTCCAATGACACCTCCTGATGTGGGGTGCCCCTTGGATTTCTTCCGGAAGCACTACCTGTTGTGGTGGAAGTGCTGCCATCCAGGGTTTCATACATGTCTGGGCGCCCCCTGGCAGTGGCCACGTCTCCCCACAGGGTTGAGCTTCCCAGCTCTGTGACCCCCATGCAGTCCAGGCAGGCTGCCCTCTTGTGCTCCGAGGAAAGTAGTTCCCCATTTCCGGTCCTTTGTTTCTTCCGGTGTCCCGGTGTGGCAATGTCCCCGGACGTCTGTCACAATAAGAATATACAGAATTTAAGGGAAATAAACAGCGAAGGTTAAAACCTGAAATTCCTTGTATTATAGATAGACAGATTTTTGGTCTAGGAGATGGAAGTCTGAAGCAGAGCTCTGCTAGCAGCGGCTTTATTTTCCCACGTATTTCATATTATTTAGAGGTATCCTGTATTTAACCCAACCAAGGAACTTCCACTACAATATACAAGCATGAGTAACAAGAAGAAAAGTCAGAAAGAACCGGAAAAGAAACTTAAAGCTGCATCAAAGTCTGGACAGACATCCAGCCCGAGTGCAAGGTATGGTCTCTCAGAGACTGACCTGGAACAGGCAGACAAATGTGCAGATTTCCTGGGACCCCGCTCCATTGTATCGTCTCCAGTCGAGAGTGAAAATGGGAGCGAAGGTGCAAGTGATACAGGTCGCGATGGATCGCCGATTTCTGAGGACCATTCGAGACTAGAAAAGGCCCTGCAGGATGTGCTCTCATCTACTCATCGCGAGCCCACAGCACCTGCTGTAACAGGAGCTGCATTTCCATTTGCGGAGCACGAAATCCAAAATGAACTGTCTGAACTGAAAGAGATGATCGCTACACTGGCCACTGCCATGGCTACAGCCATAAATGAGCTTAAGAAGCATAACAAGAATGAGCTTAAGAAGTCTAACATTAAGCTTAACACTAGAATTACCACAGTCTACGAAGAAACTCGTACATCCGGCCCACCTTAAAACCATTCTCACCTCTCTTTTGTCTTCTAAATGTGCCGATTAAGACGGGCAGCAAGTAGCCGGCTATTCCATCCCCCACTGTCGCAGAACGTTCACTAAGTTTTCCCAGCTCATGCCTTGTTTGATTATCTAGGAGTGACTGAACTGCTGGAGTTTTAGAATGGAAATAATAGATCGTTATTTGGAATACACGCATTTCATGCATGTTCCATTTCTACAGTAATAGATAGATAGATAGATAGATAGATAGATAGATAGATAGATAGATAGATAGATAGATAGATAGATAGATAGATAGATAGATAGATAGATAGATAGATAGATAGATAGATAGATAGATAGATAGATAGATAGATAGATAGATAGATAGATAGATAGATAGATAGATAGATAGATAGATAGATACTTTATTAATCCCAAGAGGAAATTCACAGTCTGTGTAAACACATTGCTAAAACAGAAACTTTTTCATATTTTAGTAATAAAAGATCAGCTGGATGACGTTAAGCAGGCATTCACGGCTCGAGTTGAAACAGCGGAACATTTGGCGTCTAATGTCGATGAAAAAGCTACAGCTGCGAATTCTGAATGCAAAAAACTCGGAGACAGACTTGCGGCCCTGGAAGATGGGTGCAGAAGAAATAATATAAGAATTGAGGGTATACCTGAGAAACGAGAAAGCTCAAGCCCAGTGAAATTTGCAGTAGAATTACTGTCTAACATAATTGGAGATGATTTTAAACTCAACATTGAGATAGCAGCAGCTTATCGCATATACAGATCAAGCACCTTTAAACCTAGGTCTTTTATCTTTTATTGTCCGCTTCGAGTGATTACGATGTAAGCTTGATGTGATGGCACTTCTCAGACACAAGCAAGAGATTATATTTGAAAATAATCTTATTCGAATTTTCCCCGACCTCTCACCATTAACAGCTGCAAAACGTGCAGCCTACTTTAACATTAAAAAGTTGCTACAGAAAGCCGATATCAAATACAGCCTCTTGTATCCTGCCAAACTGAAAGTGGAAGTTCAAGACCAATATTATGTATTTTCAAGCAAGGAGGAAGCTGAAAAGGAACTAAAGAAGCTGTTTCCGACACTCTTTTGAAAGTTAATAAGGAGCCGTATTCTGTCAAGACATGGGAAGGACCTATCATCTGCTGTCAGATTCACTTTTAAAGAGACTGGTATTATAATTATACATCCTTTTCTTTACTTGAACATTATATGTTTATGTTTTAATTACAGTTATAGACGTGAGTGTGGAAGTGTGGAAGTAATTAAAGTAGGGTTTGGTTTTCTTTTTTTTTTTTTTTACTACCTTAAAGTAGACTGTTTAACATCATACTCTTGGTTTACTGCTATTTCTACTATTACATTACAATTACTATTACATTACTATTACATTTATACTATTACATTAGGATTTACTATGTTTATCCTAGACTACTTTTTAAAATCATTCCCAGGGTTCATTCTTTTATTATCTTAATATCTTAAAATTGCTGAAGATTATTTTAAGCTTAAAGACTGTTAATGATTATATTTTCGGCAGATAGTATTTAGAATTCTGCTGCAATAGATATCTCTTTCTTTTAATTCTCCAACGCCGCTGCGGGGTGGGGTGTGTTTTGTTTTGGACGTGCTCTGTCTCATTGTATGTCATAGGACCGGGACATCGCAAAGTGGGATCAAGCCTCAAGTGGTGAGGAAAAATGGGGTGGGTGGGTGGATAAAGGGGTGAGAGAAGGAGAGCAGGCTATATCTAATCTATTCTTCTAATCCTTATAACTATAAATATCAATGCAACAATAGGCTAAAATGCAATAACTCATGGGAAATTTTGAAATTAAGATTAAAACTGCCTCACTACCAGTTAAAACTATAAAATGACATTAAAAACTCAATGTCTCCATGATGGGACAGTTAACTTTGTGAGCTGGAATGTTAAAGGCCTGAATCACGAATTAAAAACAAAGAAAGTATGCTCTCACCTAACGGGCTTAAACGCTAAAACAGTATTTTTACAGGAGACCCACTTACTAAGCAAGGATCAGTTCAGACTACAAAAAGACTGGACTGGCCAAATGTTCCATTCTAGCTTTATAAAGAAAACTGGAGGGGTGGGAATTCTCATACACAGAACAGTTCCATTTGTAGCATCAAATGTAGTATCGGACCCTGAAGGGAGATATATAATGGTCATGGGCAACTTATTTAACAGTAAAATGATTTTGATAAATGTTTATGCACCCAATGTCGATGATAAGGAACTCATGCAAAATCTATTTGCATCCATTCCCAATGTGACTCACCAGTGCATCATAGCTACTCAAGAATTGATTATTTTTTTATAGATAATAATTTCCTGCCTACGATTAAATCGTGCAAATACGACACAATTGTTATCTCCGATCATGCCCTTCTAGTCTTGGAGCTAAAATCATTAAGCCTCTCACACTCATCTCGTAGATGGCGTCTTAACCCTCTTCTATTAGCAGACGAGAACTGCACAGAATTTATATCCAAACAAATCAGCTTCTTCCTAGAGACAAACACTCCCACAGAGGTTTCTGCAGGAACACTCTGGGAAACTCTAAAGGCCTTCTTAAGAGGACAGATTATTTCATATCTTTCCCACAGAAATAAATTAGAAACCAACAAAGTGTCAGAGCTAAGAAGTGAAATTACTAGAATAGATGAAGAACAAGCCAGGCGTCCAAGTGAAGCTCTTCACAGGAAAAGGCAGGCCCTGCATACAGAATTCAACATCTTAAAAACTAAAGAAACTGAACAACTTATTTATAAGTCAAGACATCATTACTATGAACACGGAGAAAAAGCTAATAAGCTTTTAGCTCAACAAATTCACAAACAAGAAGTTCGCAATGCAATACCAGTAATCACCAACACGAATGGAGAAGAAATCATTGACCATAAAAATATAATGCACGCATTTAGAGATTATTATAAATCCTTATATTCTACTGAGTTCAAAGAAGACAACACACAATCTAATGCATTTCTGGATACATTACAGACACCACAAATAGATGCTTTAAGTGCTGAGGAACTGGATAAACCTCTGACGCTAACAGAATTACTAGATGCTATAAAGTCACTTCAAAGCGGGAAATCAGCAGGCCCTGATGGTTACCCCGTAGAATTTTATAAGAAATTCTCCACTCAGCTAGCTCCCCTCTTATTGGCAACATTTACAGAAGCTAGAGACAACCAAATACTACCTCAAACATTTCGTCAAGCATTAATCACCGTCTTTCCTAAACAAAATAAGGACTTGTTACAATGTGCATCATACAGATCAAGTTCACTCCTGAATAATGATGTTAAGATACCCTCAAAAATTCTAGCTAGAAGGATGGAGAAAGTGCTGCCCTCGGTAATATAACAGGATCAAACTGGATTTATTAAAGGCCGACACCTATCTTCCAATCTCCGACGCTTGTTTAATGTTATATATTCACCAGCAAAGTCAAACACCCCAGAGATATTGCTATCATTAGACGCAGAAAAAGCATTTGATATGATTGAATGGAACTACCTTTTAACTGCATTGCAGAAATTTGGGTTTGGCCTGAATATTTGTGCATGGATCAAACTACTGTATACCAATCCAGAAGCTTCAGTTTGTATTAACAACATTTGTTCAGACTACTTTAAGGTAGAACGTGGTACCAGACAATGATGTCCCTTGTCACCACTGCTGTTTGCAATCGCCATTGAACCACTGGCGATCCACTGTCGAAATTCTTATCAGATAACAGGGGATTGTCAGAGGACTGGAACAGAAATTTTCTCTTTATGCAGATGATATAGTTTTATATATATCAGACCCAGAAAACACTCTGCCTGCAGTTTTAACAGCACTCACAGAATTTCAAAAGATATCTGGTCTTAGAATTAATCTGAATAAAAGTATACTCTTTCCAGTGAATTCACAAGCATATAATATTAGATTGGACGCCCTACCTTTTACCATAGCAGATCAGTTTAAATACCTAGGGGTAAATATCACAAGTAAACATAAAGCTCTTTATCAACAAAATTTTGCCGTCTGTTTGGAAAAAATTAAGCAAGACTTGCATAGATGGTCAACCCTTCATCTCATTCTAGCTGGAAGAATTAATGTTGTTAAGATGAATATCCTTCCTAAACTTCTTTTTTAATTTCAAAACATTCCAATATATATCAATAAATCATTTTTTAAGCAATTAGATTCAACAATAACCTCATTCATTTGGAACTCAAAACACCCACGTATCCGAAGAGCGACCCTACAAAGACCTCAGGCAGAAGGTGGCATGGCTTTACCTAATTTTCAGTTTTATTACTGGGCAGTAAACATACAATCCATAAAAACCTGGACACAAAAAAATGAACATACACAGGCTTGGTTCGCAATAGAAATAAAATCCTGTAGTACTTCTTTATACTCCCTGCTCTGCGCTCCAATAAGTGCAAGTTATCGCAAATATACTAATAACCCAATTGTGCTTTAGTCACTCAGAATATGGAACCAACTTAGAAAGCATTTTAAGATGGAAAATCTTTTATCCGTGGCACCTCTGCAAAAGAACCACCTCTTTCAACCCTCGCAAACATATCCAGTTTTTAATACCTGGGAAAGTTTTGGGATTAAAATGCTCAGAGATCTTTATATAGACAACATATTTGCATCTTTTGAACAATTACGTTCCAAATTCAACCTCCCATCTACACATTTCTTTCACTATCTTCAAATTAGAAATTTTGTTAAACAGAAACTGCCCGATTTTCCTCACCTCGTACCCTCCACCATGCTGGAAAAAATACTGAATTACTGAAATACTCAATTTCGAGGAATTAAACACCATTTCCGCATTATATAAAATCTTATTAGAGTCCCTACCTTTCAAAGACCCAAGAGGACATTGGGAAGAAGATCTCTTAATCAATATATCAGAAAAGGAGTGGAAGGTAGCAGAGCAGAGAATTCACTCGAGCTCCATATGCGCAAAGCATAGAATTATTCAACTAAAAATTATATATCGAGCTCATCTGTCTCGCTTAAAACTGTCCAAAATGTTTCCAGGGCAAGATCCAACCTGCGGACGCTGCAACCAAGCTCCTGCCTCACTGGGTCACATGTTTTGGGCCTGCGCCAAATTAACATCATTTTGGACCAAAATTTTTAAGTGCCTTTCAGACAGCCTTGGAGTCACAATCCCTCCTAACCCATTAACAGCTGTGTTCGGTGTTCTTCCAGACAGACTTGAAGTGGAGAAGGACAAGCAAATGGTGATTGCACTCACTACACTTTTGGCACGCAGACTTATTTTGTTAAATTGGAAGAATCCTAACTCTCCTCTGATAAGTCAGTGGGAAACCAATGTTTTATATTATTTGAAATTGGAAAAAATCAAATTCTCAGTTAGAGGATCTGTACAGAACTTTTTCAAAACCTGGCAGGATTTAATCAATATTATTTTAGAATAAGAGAAATAACTATTACCGCATTTATTTCCCTTCTCCATTTTTTATTTACCTATATATATTTCTTCCTTGCTTTTGTTTATTGTTGCCTTATTAAAAAGCCCTAAGCAATTCTCCTTTGGCTAAGCTCTCCTTCTCAGTGGTGGGGTTTGATTTGTCTTCAATTTTTTTTTGTTATAAATTGATCTATTTGTATGGAATGATTACACTAAAATTAATAAATAAAGTTTAAAAAAAAATGATAGATAGATAGATAGATAGATAGATAGATAGATAGATAGATAGATAGATAGATAGATAGATAGATAGATAGATAGATAGATAGATAGATAGATAGATAGATAGATAGATAGATAGATAGATAGATAGATAGATACTTTATTAATCCCAAGGGGATATTCACATACTCCAGCAGCAGCATACTGATGAAAACAATATTAAATTAAAGAGTGATAACAATGCAGGTATACAGACAGACAATCACTTTGTATAATGTTAACATTTACACCCTCCGAGTGGAACTGAAGAGTCACATAGTGTGGGGGAGGAACAATCTCCTCAGTCTGTCAGTGGATCAGGACAGTGACAGCAGTCTGTCGCTGAAGCTGCTCCTCTGTCTGGAGATGATACTGTTCAGTGGATGCGGTGGATTCTCCATGATTGACAGGAGCCTGCTCAATGCCCGTCGCTCTGCCACAGATGTCAAACTGTCCAGCTCCATGCCTACAATAGAGCCTGCCTTCCTCACCAGTTTGTCCAGGCATGAGGCCGTCTCTCTTCTTTATGCTGTCTCCCCAGCACACCACCGCGTAGAAGAGGGCACTCGCCACAACCATCTGGTAGAACATCTGCAGCATCTTATTGCAGATGTTGAAGGACGCCAGCCTTCTAAGGGAGTATAGTCGGCTCTGTCCTTTCTTACACAGAGCATCAGTATTAGCAGTCCAGTCCAATTTATCATCCAGCTGCACTCCCAGGTATTTATAGGTCTGCACCCTCTGCACACAGTCACCTCTGATGATCACAGGGTCCATGAGGGGCCTGGGCCTCCTAAAATCCACCATCAGCTCCTTGGTTTTGCTGGTGTTCAGTTGTAGGTGGTTTGAGTTGCACCATTTAACAAAGTCCAGTGATGATCTTCATCCCATCCCACACTTCCTTCATGCTGTTATTCTGCAACTTCTGCTGCAGCTTTCTCCTGTACTGCTCCTTCGCCGTCCTGAGGTGGACTCGGAGTTCCTTCTGCACGTGCTTGAGCTCATGCTGATCACCGCCTTTAAAAGCCCTTTTTTTCTTGTTCAAAAGGCCCTTGATGTCACTTGTAATCCATGGCTTGTTGTTAGCATAGCAGCGTACTGTTCTTACTGGAACTACAATGTCCACACAGAAGTTGATATAGTCAGTAGTGCAGTCAACAACCTCCTCAATGTTCTCACTATATGATCCATGCAGGATATCCCAGTCCGTAGTTCCAAAGCAGTCTCTCAGAGCCTGCTCTGCCTCAGGGGACCACTTCCTGAATGAGCGTGTGGTTGTAGTAGCTCCCTCACTCTTGGTTTGTAGTGAGGCTGAAGCAGAACCAGGTTATGATCTGCTTTCCCAAGCGCAGGCAGCGGGGTGGAGCTGTATGCGTCTTTAACGTTTGCATACAGTAGGTCAATAGTCCTATTTCCCCAGGTGTTACAATCCACATACTGGGAGAAGGCAGGTAATGTTTTGTCCAGCGTCACATGGTTAACGTCTCCAGCGATTAGCACAAGCGCCTCGGGGTGCTGTGTTTGTAATTTAGCAACTGCGGAATGGATGATGCCATCTATCTCCACGTTCGCCCGAGGAGGGATGTAAACAATAGCAACAATGACATGTCCAAACTCTCTGGGCAAGTAATAGGGACGCAGACTTACGGCCAACAGTTCGATGTCCCTGCAGCAAGTGGAGATTTTAACGTTAACATGTCCAGAGTCCTCCTCCTTTCGTGCTTCTCGCAGGTACTTGCGTGGTAGTATTCTTTTCAACTTGCTTCATATCCCCATCAGACACATAAGCATTGCCAATTTTTTCATCTGGAAGTTTGACATGATATGTTATAACTCATGTTTGAATGTGTAAAGACCAAGCCAGACCAAGTCTATCATTTTCAATGTAGGGCTTTGACTCTGATAATTTTCAAATGAGTAATATTCAGTTAGGGAGATAATAAAGCAAGGGGTTCACTTACTTTTGCATATTCTCCTGCTCCTATTGGCAATTTCTTTTTCTATTTCTTGTATGTAGTAGTATATTTAGGAATCAATCCCTCTCTTAATGCTTTTACCAAACTTGATTGGTTTCTGCCAGAGTTTATTCCCTGGGTTCTGGGTGTTTTCTGATTTATTATTGTTTTTGTTATTTTTGAATTATTGCTTTGCAAGTTTTTATATAATTTCTATGTTCGTTCACTATTTAGTATTTATATACTGTGTCTTTAAATTTATATTTGTGCTTTGTGTTCTGTGCCCTGAACCCAAAGAGATAGGGCCACTATAACTTCACACCTGAGGGACCGTCCTCTGCCTTTGCTTTTTTTTCCTCTTTTTTTTTTTTTGCATTTTATTAAAATCAAATAACACTCCATACAATCAAGTCAAGTTTTGCAAAACTAGGTTTGCAACAAATCAACCCCCACCTACGAGAAAGAGAGCTAGGCCAACAGAGTAAAACATTAAACTAGTAAAAGTAAGTCAATAGATAAATTAATCAATGAATAAAAATAAATAGAATTAAAAAAGGAGGGGAGAGAATCTGCTTCCTCAATTAAAACGCTTATTCTAAAAGATTTTTGATTAGATCCTGTTAGGTTTTAAAAAGTTTTGTACAGATCCTTTAAGTAAGAATTTGATTTTTTCCAATTTCAAATAGTATATAACATCAGTTACCCACTGACTTAATATAAAAGAGTTAGGATTCTTCCAGTACCGGATTGGTCAAGCCCCTGGTTAACACCAACCGCCAACAGGGTGCTGGTGGAAATTGGGCTACTGTTGGCCAAAGAAGAAGAAGGAGAAGAAGAGGGGGGAGACGTGTCCAGAGGCAGTACGAGAGAGGAGGAAGGTAAAGAGAGTGGAACTGAGGGTAGGAACTTTGAATGTTGGCAGTATGACTGGTAAGGGGAGAGAGTTAGCCGATATGATGGAGAGAAGGAAGGTTGATATATTGTGTGTGCAAGAGACTAAATGGAAGGTGAGTAAGGCCAGGTGGATTGGGGCTAGATTCAAATTGTTCTATCATGGTGTGGATGGGAGGAGAAATGGTGTAGGGGTTATTCTGAAGGAACAGTATGTGAAGAGTGTTTTGGAGGTGAAAGAGTGTCAGAGTAATGATTATGAAGCTGGAAATTGGAGGTGTGATGATGAATGTTGTTAGTGCATATACCCCGCAAGTTGGGTGTGTGATGGAGGAGAAAGAAGATATTTGGAGTGAGTTTGATGAAGTGATGAACAGTGTACCCAAGGGACAGAAAGTGGTGATTGGAGCGGATTTCAATGGACATGTTAGTGAAAGGACCAGAGGAGACGAGGAGGTGATGGGTAGGTATGGTGTCAAGGAGAGGAATGAAGAAGGTCAGAGGATAGTGGATTTTTCCAAAAGGATGAACATGGCTTTGGTGAATACGTATTTTAAGAAGAGGGAGGCACATAGAGTTACATACAAGTGTGGAGGAAGATGCACACAGGTAGATTACATCCTATGCAGAAGAGTTGATCTGAAGGAGATTGAAGACTGCAAAGTGGTGGCAGGGGAATATGTAGTTAAGCAGCATCAAGAAGAGGAGGAGAGTGAGGTCAGAGCCAAGGATCAAATGGTGGATGTCGATAAAGGAAGACTGCAAGGTTGAGTTTAGGGAGAAGGTGAGACAGGCACTGGGTGGTAGTAAAGAGTTACCAGACAGTTGGGAAACTACAGCAGATACTGTATAGTAAGGGTGACAGCAAGAAGGGTGTTTGGCATGACATCTGGACAGAGGAAGGAGGAAAAGGAAACCTGGTGGTGGAATGAGGAAATACAGGAGAGTATACAGAGGAAGAAGAAGTGGGATAGTCAGAGAGATGCAGAAAGTAGACAAGAGTACAAGGAGATAAGGCGCAAGGTAAAGAGAGAGGTGGTGAAGGCTAAAGAAAAGGTGTATGATGAGTTGTATGAGAGGTTGGACACTAAGGAGGGAGAAAGGGACCTGTACAGATTGGCTAGACAGAGGGACCAAGCTGGGAAAGATGTGCAGCAGGTTAGGGTGATAAAGGATAAAGATGTATACATACTCACAAGCGAGGAGAATGTGTTGAACAGATGGAAAGAGTACTTTGAGAGGCTGATGAATGAAGAGAATGAGAGAGAGAAGAGATTGGATGATGTGGAGATAGTGAATCAGGAAGTGCAACGGATTAGCAAGGAGGAAGTAAAGACAGCTATGAAGAGGATGAAAAATGGAAAGGCCATTGGTCCAGATGACATACCAGTGGAAGCATGGAGATGTTTAGGAGAGATGGCAGTGGAGTTTTTAACCAGATTGTTTAATGGAATATTGGAAAGTGAGAGGATGCCTGAGGAGTGGAGAAGTAGTGTACTGGTGCCAATATTTAAGAATAAGGGGGATGTGCAGGAGTGCAGTAACTACAGGGGGATCAAATTGATGAGCCACAGCATGAAGTTATGGGAAAAAGTAGTGGAAGCTAGGTTAAGAAGTAGGGTGATGATTAGTGAGCAGCAGTATGGTTTCATGCCAAGAGAGAGCACCACAGATGCGATGTTTGCTCTGATGGTGTTGATGGAGAAGTATAGAGAAGGCCAGAAGGAGTTGCATTGCGTCTTTGTGGACCTGGAGAAGGTATATGACAGGGTGCCTCGAGAGGAGTTGTGGTATTGTATGAGGAAGTCAGGAGTGGCAGAGAAGTATGTAAGAGTTGTACAGGATATGTTCGAGGGAAGTGTGACAGTGGTGAGGTCTGCAGTAGGAGTAAGGGATGCATTCAAGTTGGAGGTGGGATTACATCAGGGATCAGCTCTGAGCCTTTTCTTATTTGCAATGGTGATGGACAGGTTGACAGATGATATTAGAGAGGAGTCTCCGTGGACTATGAAGTTTGCTGATGACATTGTGATCTTTAGTGATAGTAGACAGCAGGTTGACGAGACCCTGGAGAGGTGGAGATATGCTCTAGAGAGGAGAGGAATGAAGGTCAGTAGGAACAAGACAGAATACATGTGTGTAAATAAGATGGAAGTCAGTGGAATGGTGAGGATGCAAGGAGTAGAGTGGTCGAAGGTGGATGAGTTTAAATACTTGGGATCAACAGTACAGAGTAATGGGGATTGTGGAAGGGAGGTGAAAAAGAGAGTGTAGGCAGGGTGGAATGGGTGGAGAAGAGTGTCAGGAGTAATTTGTGACAGACGGGTATCAGCAAGAGTGAAAGGGAAGGTCTACAGGACAGTAGTGAGACCAGTTATGTTATATGGGTTGGAGATGGTGGCACTGACCAGAAAGCAGGAGACAGAGCTGAAGGTGGCAGCGTTAAAGATGCTAAGATTTGCACTGGGTATGATGAGGACGGATAGGATTAGAAATGAGTACATTAGAGGGTCAGCTCAAGTTGGACGGTTGGGAGACAAAGTCAGAGAGGTGAGATTGTGTTGGTTTGAACATGTGCAGAGGAGAGATGCTGAGTATATTGGGAGAAGGATGCTAAGGCTAGAGCTGCCAGGGAAGAGAAAAAGAGGAAGGCCTAAGGGAAGGTTTATGGATGTGGTGAGAGAGGACATGCAGGTGATGGGTGTAACAGAACAAGATGCAGAGGACGAAGAACATAATCCGCTGTGGCAACCCCTAACGGGAGAAGAAGAAGAAGAAGAAGAAGAAGAAGAAGCAGGAGGATTCTTCCAGTTGAGCAGGATTGTAACAGTTGCTACATATTTTATGTGCTTTGTTTCTGCCCCTTGTTCCCTTTTGAATATACAGTAATCCCTCCTCCATCGCGGGGGTTGCGTTCCAGAGCCACCCGCGAAATAAGAAAATCCACGAAGTAGAAACCATATGTTTATATGGTTATTTTTATATTGTCATGCTTGGGTCACAGATTTGCGCAGAAACACAGGAGGTTGTAGAGAGACAGGAACGTTATTCAAACACTGCAAACAAACATTTGTCTCTTTTTCAAAAGTTTAAACTGTGCTCCATGACAAGACAGAGATGACAGTTCCGTCTCACAATTAAAAGAATGCAAACATATCTTCCTCTTCAAAGGAGTGCGTGTCAGGAGCAGTGACTGTCACAGAGATAGAGAAAAAAGCAAACAAATCAATAGGGCTGTTTGGCTTTTAAGTATGCAAAGCACCGCGGCACAAAGCTGTTGCAATGAAGGCAGCAGCTCACACCCCCTCCGTCAGGAGCAGAGAATGTCAGAGAGAGAGAGAGAGACAGATAAAAACAACCAATCAAAAATCAATACTTGCCCTTCAAGCTTTTAAGTATGTGAAGCACCGTGCAGCATGTCGTTTCAGGAAGCAGCTGCACAAAAGATAGCAACATGAAGATAATCTTTCAGCATTTTTAGACGAGCGTCCATATCGTCTAGGTGTGCGAACAGCCCCCCTGCTCAATCCCCCTACGTCAGGATCAGAGAAAGTCAGCGCAAGAGAAAGAGAAAAGTAAGCTGGGTAGCTTCTCAGCCATCTGCCATTAGCGTCCCTTGTATGAAATCAACTGGGCAAACCAGCTGAGGAAGCATGTACCAGAAATTAAAAGACCCATTGTCCGCAGAAACCCGCGAAGCAGCGAAAAATCTATAAATATTTAAAATATGCTTACATATAAAATCCGCGATGGAGTGAAGCCGCGAAAGGCGAAGCGCGATATAGCGAGGGATTACTGTATGTCCTAGGGACTGAGTATTTTAAGAATATCTCTTTAAGGGGAACAGGAGGCCAAACCAGGCCAAACCACGCCTAATGTGTGTCGTAGGAGGATGGACCGACTTCAAAAAGACAAGGCACACATTTTGAAAAAGGAGAGGAGAAGGAACTGGGAAAGAGGATTAGAAAGGGAGCGATTCGTAAGGCACAAAATGCTCCGTATCTAGATTGGTTCAGGCGCACGCAAAAACGAGTGTTGGCTGACCAGTGGAGGACATCGGTGGGCACGGCACTGCCTTTTATTTGTGACACTTGTGTCTTCCTTTGAGGAACGTTAATGCAAAACTCGACAGGGTAGCCATCAGGGCCTGCTGCTTTCCCACTCTGAAGTGAGTTCACAGCATCTAGTAATTGTGATAGTGCCAGAGGTTTATCCAATTCCTCTGCACTGAGAGTATCTATTTGTGGTATCTGTAATACATCCAGAAATGTATTAGATTGTGTCTTGTCTTCTTTAAACTCAGTAGAATATAAGGATTTATAGTAGTCTCTAAATGTGTGCATTATATTTTTATGGTCAATGATTTTGTCTCCATTTGTGTTGGTAATTGATGGGATTGCATTGTGAACTTCCTGCTTGTGTATTTGTTGAGGTAAGATCTTATAAGCTTTATCTCCATGTTCATAGTAATGATGTCTTGATTTAGAAATAAGTTGTTCAGTTTTTTTAGTTGTTAAGAGGTTGGACACTTGGCATGTTCTTGATCTATTCTAGTAATTTCACTGGTTAGATCTCATACTTTTCTGGATTCCAGTTTATTTGTATGTGAAAGATATGAAATAATCTGTCCTCTTAAGAAAGCCTTCAGGATTTCCCAGAGTATTCCTGCCGAAACCTCTGAGGATGTATTTGTCTCTAAAAAAAAATGATTTAAATTCATTAGATATAAATTCTGTACAGTTCTCGCCTGCTAATAAAAGTGGGTTAAGATGCCATCTGCCAGATGAGCATGTGGGGCATAATGATTTTAGCTCTAAGATCAAAGGGGCTTGGTCAGAGATAACAATAGGGTCATACTGACAAGATTTAATCGTAGGCAAGAAATTGTTATCTACAAAGAAATAATCAGTTCTTGAGTAGCAGTGATGCACTGGTGAGTAGAAGGAATATGCTTTTGAGTTTGGGTTTAGAAATCTCCAGGGGTCTGATAAGTTGTGATTTAAAACACATTTAAAGTCCCCAGCCATTATAATTTTATGAGTGTTCACATTGGGAATGGATGCAAACATATTTTGGATGAAGTCCCTATCATCCACATCGGGTGCATAGATATTAATCAAAATCACTCTACAGTTAATAATTCATTACATTTATATAGCGCTTTTCTCAGTACTCAAAGCGCTATCCACACAGGGAGGGACCGGGAAGCGAACTAACAATCTTCCACAGTCTCCTTACTGCAAATTACCCATACATCATGTATCTCCCTTCAGGATCAGATATCTGATACTGCAAATGAGACTGTTCTATGTATAAGAATTACCACACCTCATCCTCTGCCTTTAAATTCTGGTGGATGAGATGACTTCCCTCACTCAATTTTTTGGAGCTTGCAGGATTTGTTTTATGGCTTATGTTTGTTTTCCTTTTTTCTGCCTTCTTTGTTTGTCAGAAATTATTATTTTTAGTATGTTTATCATAATTATATATTTTTGTTCTGTTTATTTGTTATTTTAAATATATGTATTGTTCTATGTTATATTCAGTGTTCAAAATTTCTATGCTGTATGGAGTGTGCTTCATTTACTGCGAGTACTGATTTTTCTTACTTCTTAAATTATTGCTTTTATTCTTGGATTTTGCTCTCCTTTCACGGAATTTGGACTTGTTCACCTTGGATTGCCTTTTAGGCAAACTCTTGTAACTTATTTGCCATTTTTTGTTCTTTTTTGATTATATAAATACATTCTTATTTTATAAAGAATTTTTGGCTTGTGATTCTCAAGCCAAAGGTTTTTTTTATGTTTTTCCTTTCCCTTAAGTAGCGTTTTGGAATATTTAAAATTATTTGAATTTCAAAATCTTGTTCCCCATTCCTGGGTCCTGGACTGACTTGAAGCCTGCCTGTGGAGTTGCAGCCTTTGGTAAATCTTTTTCTTATCAGGCTAGGGAGAACATTTTTTAAAACCTCATAAAAATGTGCCATTTTTGTGCTGCTACATTATAACTTAGCTAATGTATGCATTGCCCTTGTTCTGTTCTCCCTGGTTATTGGATTTTTTGCTGTGCTTATTGGATTTTTGCCTTGGATGGTGTATTAGGTCTTGTTTGCTTTGGATTGCCTTTTGTATCTTTACTATTTTTATTAATAAATCTTCATTTTTATAATGATTTAATGTTGTCTATTGTTAACAAGCCAGAGGTTTATTGTTATCCTGTCTTTGCGGGGCATTTTTGTATATTTTGGGACATCTGTGGTCTTTTTGATCTTTCAAAGTCAGCTTTCCTATTTTGGGGCTTGTTAGGCTGAAGCCCGCAGGTAGCAGTTTGGTGGGCTGGCTAACCTGTGGTGAACCTCTGCTGTGCAGGCTGATGAAGATCCTGGCCTGATTTGTTGTTCTTTTTGGAGGCCTCACACCCATTTTTTCATGTCTCAAAATAACTGAATCACATTTATAGGGTTTGTGAGGGCCAGAGCCTATGCCAGAATCACTAAGCACAAAGCAGGCAACAAACCTAGACATGATGCCAGTAATTTATAGGGCACCTTCACAGTAGTTTAACTGACAATTAACATATGTGTTTTTAGGATGTGGAAGGAAAACCTACAAAGACACTGCAAGAATTTAGAGAGTAAATGGAAATAAGCACACACCACTAGAGATATGAGGCAGCAATTAATATTACTTCATTGTTTTAGAAACCATAAAATATGACTTAACACAATTTAAAACAACTCTGTAAATATGTGGGTGTGTATGTGTATATTGTACTTTGCATATTATTGAAAATTATTTTAAATTTAAGTATATTATATTAGGAAAAGTTAAGAGTACTATGATTTTCAGTTTAAACTGAACATCTATTCTTGCGTTCACGGTTTAAATTTATAACTGTACACAAGGTATTTTGCATTGCTTTTTTTCTATACTGTTAAATGTTTTCTAAATTGATTTGTGATTTAGTAAACAGTGAAAGGTGCTATACAATAAAGACTGCTTGATTTCTATCTCAACTGAACTTTTACTTGCTTAATAGCACCATTAAGGTAATTGTTTGCTCTACTTGGACTTTGAAATTGGTTTTAATTGCTCTCTGGTTAGGAGCAAAAGCTGAGAAGGCAATTTGAATTGCCAAAAAAGAGAACAGATGGCAGTATCACAGCTTTGATTGCTAACATAATTGTGTGGCATCGAGAGGAATAAAAAAAAGCTCAGCTTATTTAATGAGTTCAATATTATGGATAAAATCAAACATTTAAGCTGGCCTTGAAGTGCAAAACGCAATCAAAATAGAAGAGTATACTATAAAACAGTGGTCCCTCTTAAACAAGAAAGTGTTCTTAAAAGACAGAGTGTTTTCAAAAACTGAGGATACATGTAAATACAGTCAATACACTCAAGGGTGAATAAATTAGAGAGGGCAAATCCAGATGTACAGTTACTTTATAAACTTGTAGTAATAGCTGACATTTTAATTGCATATTCATATCAAAGCAAACTGTTTTTACTAGTGTGGTTCCCCCAATGCTGATGGAAACGTTTATTTTATAGAGCTGCTGCCTGCTTGTACTCCGTGTTGCTATATGCTCCAGCAAATTGTGGAGATGAAGATGTCATCTGAAATCATAATTCCAGCCTGCTTTTATAAGCCCCTCTGATTACATATTAGAAAATGAGACTAAAGCTCTTCAATATAAGTTACATACATCTTAAAAACTCATCTGGATTGATATTGTGTAAAATGTGGGCCATTGCATATATATATTTTTATTTGCATTAGTATAACTATAAGCAACATTATTTTTATGTTTGATTTTTCCTTTATAAATTTGTACATTAATCATTATTATATGCAGTTCCTATTTCCTGTGGTCATTTTCTACAAGGTCAGAGGCATGCTTGAGAGTCAAAAACCTATTTTTTTAGTACTTTGCAGTGGATTATCTACTCAGTCTTAACTATTATGCCTGCCAACCACTTGGCTTGTTAGCAAAAAAGTCTCATGCAAAAACACAATAGAGTTGAGGAGTTGTTTTTCTGGTTAATGCCTAGTTGCTAGATACAAAATTATATGAACTCCTACTATATTTTTTCTTTACTGCACTGTGCTTGACTCCGCATACATGGACACTGTTATTCTTTTCATTTTATTCTTATTCTACTTATACGTTGTGATGGATAGCCAGAACCAGCACCTGGCCAGAATATTGGCTGGGTGGAAGGACTGAGTGAGAGAACCACTTTGGGACAGTATCCTCCCGGAGACGCTAGAGGGCAGCCCCCCTGGTCTGTTACTGCACTACGGCTCCCCACATGGCATACCAGGAGTTGTAGTTTGGAGCAGCCCTGTTGGGTTCCTTGGGTGCCGCCAGAGGGTGCTGCAGCTACAGCTGAGCCCTTTGGGGCACCACTTCTGCCACACCCAGAAGTGCAGCCGGAAGAAGGTCAAGGACATCTGGAAATCTTTGTGTCTCAGCCTGCCTGTGTCGGGGTTTGGGGAGCAGTATGCCCCCGGTGGTCCACAAGTGGCATCCCAGATGGGACTTCCTGGCCATCTGCAGGCAGGATATCCACGTTAAAAAATTTCTTGTGGCATAACCGACACAACAGTGCCAGTGGCAGCACACTAAAAATGCATCAGCACCCACGCAGCACCCATTGAAGAGGCTCACAGACACATTGTTCCTACCGATGGGGAAGAAGACGGCCAGGTGAAGTCCGAAGGCAGCAAGCAGCCAAGCAATCGCTATCGCAGGTATTTTCCAGAGCGACGAGCAAGAAAGAGTAGCCACCCAGAAGAAGAAAGCTATGGATGAAGGGATCTGAGAGGTAGGTGTCAGGCCCAGGGACAGCTTGCCCTGGGAAAGTTTTGTGTCTGTCCGTACACCTACTTTATAGATGGTGAATGCTCGGAGCAGCGAGGAGTCAGCCATGGCCTGCTGTACTCCAAATACAGGAGTGAGGAGGAGGATTGCCTGGAGTTGTACAAACCCAAAGGGCAGAAGCAGACAGGAAAGAGAGTGGTGGAGGTACAGGTAAAGAGTGGAGGATGTGTGCTGGGATCCCGCTGCAACATGGGAGGAGGTGGGGTTGGCAAACCTCCATCCCAAGACTTTACCACCCCTGATTTAAGTGGCACAAGAAATGCACCAGTGCAGTAGCTCCTGGCCGGCGGACAGGGAAGAACAAAACCCAAATGGGCCAATGGTTGATAAAAATTATGATTTCTGGAACGTACAGGAGTTGGCAAGAGTGTTCCAGATTTTACAGCCATTGAAGAAGGCAATCAATGGGCTGGTGCAGACAGACAGCTGATGCATATCTGAAAGCGGCACATGAGTAGCTGAGGCAACATGGCGCAGGACTCTCCAAACGGCTGGACACAGCAGTACAGGTAAGTGAAAACCTGTACCATACAAGAAAGAGGCATGCACAGCGAAATGGCATCACAATTAATCCGTACCAGGTGCCAAGTAGCCTGAAGCCCTACAATGGATATGGGGATGATGACCAATTGTGCGGTAGAGGCAGAAACAGCAGCCGCACGTGAAATGGGCCAGGTTGAAAATACAGACGCTCGGAGCGCCCCACCTCATAAACTGGCAACGTTCAAACTTAAAGCAAAGGGAGCTCAGACAGAGTGGGGTCTCTCTTATTGCCATATGAAGACCCAAACTGTCGCTGCACCCAAAAGTAGAAGGAGGACTTGGATTCAAAGAGCCGGAGCTCCACACAGTGCAGCATGTGAGCCAGGGAGCTTGCATGAGATGGAGACGAGCGTAAAATTGGGCGGACTTTCCAACAATTCTTTCTTTTCTGCAGGGCACGGATGCAAGGAGGGGAGAAAAGGTGCTATGAATGTTATGGTCCCCCTGGGTTGCTACTGCACCACAGGTCCCTGCAGGGCATGCCAGGAGTTGTAGTTTGGATCAGCTCTGGGACACCACTTTCGCCACAACTGGAAGTGCAGCCAGAAGAAGGTCAAGAAAAACCTGGGACACTTCTGGGTGCAATATAAAAGGAGCCGCTTCACCATCAGTCAGTGAGCCAGAGTACGGTGGTGGAGAACAAAGCTTGTGAGGAGAAGTGGAGGTGATAGAGGAAGACAGAAAGAGAGTGAGAAGAAAAGAGCTTGTGTTATTTGGGGCTTTCCACTGTGTGTAGTGGGGATCAAAAAATAAAATGCTTCCCCACTAGTAGTATAAGCCAGGGACATTCTGTCAAACGGTCAATCAAATTTGATTGATGACCTTAAGCCCCGCCCCCTCTGATTGGTGGATTTGAATACTGCCCCACCCCTTCCCTCGGATTGGTGGGTTGGAAGGAAGCAACCCCCTGGCAGTGGATTGGTGAATGACCACCTGTTCCCGCCCCGACTCCACCTTATTCCCACCCCCTCCACTTGATTGGTTCTCTTTCTGTCAAGAACCGTTTGATGGATGTCGGTACACCCCACCCCTACCCATCTGTTTGGCCCTCCTTTCTGTCAAGAGCCGTTTGATGGATGTTGGGCTCACCCCACAGCCCCCCAATCCAGCCCCCCTCCTTCATTCCAGCCTCCCCTTCACCTGCTTGGAACTCCTTTGCGTCAAGAGCATTTTGATGGATGTCTGCCCCCTCCTTCACCCCCAGCCCCCTCTCCCGAAGACAAGTCCAGGCATGTCCCTATCCATACCCTGCCAGCCACACCTGTTGGTGGCCCCCCACTTCCCAGCCCCCACTCTCCCGAGGACATGTACAGACATGTCCGGATATGAATGGATGATGCCTCTGCCTTGGCCCCCCGGTCAGGCAGCACATGTTGGCTGGCCCCCAACTTCCCGGCCCCTTCTCCTGAGGCCATCTCCAGACATGCTCCAGCCGGCCCGATCTACCTTATAGCAGTTCCTGCCTATATTGTGTGGGGTCAGACCCCTTATCTGTCTATTATTTTAAAATATCTATCTAATCTTTGCTTTATCACTTGTAAACTGCTTTTATTTTATCTAAGTCAATCAGCCTTACCCATGTCAAAGAAAGACCAAATGACAGGTTTCCCACTTACAGGCTCTGCACTGAAAAAGCCTTTACCTCACACAGCTGGGTGCTCGAAGCACACAGAAATACAAGCTGACCGGCTCTCTCTGTCTACACAGAGACTCTCAGAGCAGGCAGGCCCTGCACGTGCCCTCGAGTACGAGATGGCCAGTGCCGAAGTTCTACGCGGACCCGAACAGGCACGTGTCTACAAACTGTATGAGTCCCGGAGCGCAGCTAGATCAGCCAGTGCTCACCACAAGCCAGGAAACTGACAGTCCCCCTGCTGCGTTCGTCCCTGCGCGCGCATGCTTGTCAACAGCTGTGCGTAAGCCACCCTTCCTCCAACCCCATGCGGCGGGGGCACCTTTTTTCCATGAGAAGTAAAAGGCTTTAATGATAACGTGTAAAACACAAGATAACTAGTTCAATATAAGCCCTTTAAAAATCACATCGACGTATGCAGCAGTTCCCTTTTAAATTACGTATAAAAAAATCTATCCTTGGATGTATAATTTATATAAAAAGTATATCCAATACAACACACATATTAGCTGGCCCTAAGGAAACATATTGTGGAAGAAATGCAACTTTCTAGACATTAGATTGCCTTCAACATGCAGTCATTCTGGGGATAGAGAAAGGCGCTTTAAAACACTCTTTGGCAAGCCGCGCTTTCCAAAGCACATCGCCACCAGCTCCGGCAGCCTGAAGCTAAGGGGAGTGGGGGTTCGGTGTCGATTCACAATTCAGCTGCTAGTCCGGCTCAATCCTTATGCTGACACAAAAGATGTTCACACATAATTACTTTAACATAAGTTTGTATCTTCCAGGGTGTTATCTGGAAATCCTTGTGTCTCAGCCTGTCTGTGTCGTGGTTTGAGGAGTGGTACACCCCCTGGTGGTCTACAACATATAGAATGCTACCCACTATGAAATACAATACAATACAATTTATTTTTGTATAAGCCAAAATCACACAAGAAGTGCCGCAATGGGCTTTAACAGGCCCTGCCTCTTGATAGCCCCCCAGCCTTGACTCCCTAAGAAGACAAGGAAAAACTCCCAAAAAAAACCTAGCAGGGAAAAATGGAAGAAACCTTGGGAAAGGCAGTTCAAAGAGAGACCCCTTTCCAGGTAGGTTGGGTGTGCAGTGGATGTCAAAAGAAGGGGGTCAATACAACACAATACAATACACAGAACAGAACAAATCCTCAATACAGTATAAAAATAAAAAAGTTTTAGAAGTACAGAGCAGAATTTAATAGTAGATGATATCACATAAAAAGATTTGGATATATTTAGAGTCCTGGAGACCTCACCCATCAAGCTGCCTCCCCCATTTGGCCATTCCATGGACTGAAACAGCGCTGGGCCAGCCTATCCAATGAAAGAACCCCTCCTTCCCACGATTCCTGCCATCCTCCATCAGGGATGACTTTACCTTAGGCAGGCAAAACAACTTGACAGGTGGGCTGTGGCACCAAGTGCCACATTTGAGTACCGAGAAGAGAAACAGAATAGGTGAGGGTTAGTATCCAATTATAACTGTCATGTTACTTATGTTTTAGTGCTAATGACTAACAACAGAGATGCAGTCTGTACAGTTAATCAGCAGCTCTAGTCAGGATATGCTAAACTGAAGTAGTGAGTCCTCAGCCGGGATTTAAAAGCTGAGACCGAAGGGGCATCTCTTATAGTAGCAGGCAGACCATTCCACATTTTAGGGGCCCTGTAACTAAAAGCTTGACCTCCCATTATTATTTTATTAATCCTTGGAATCATAAGCAGACCGGCATCTTGAGATCTTAATGTGCACTCTGGTTTGTAAGTCATGATAAGTTCAGACAAGTAAGCCGGATCTTAGCCATTTAATACTTTATATGTTAAAAGGAGGATTTTGAAATCTGCCCTAAACTTAACCGGGTGCCAGTGTAAGGATTTAAGAACTGGAGTTATGTGTTCGTATTTTCTTGTTCTTGTAATAATTCTTGCAGCCGCATTTTGGATTAACTGGAGGCTGTATAAAGAACAGTTTGAACATCCAGTGAACACCGCATTGCAGTAGTCAATCCTACTAGAGATAAATGCATGAATTATTTTCTCAGAGTCCTGTTTATTTAGAAAGTGCCTTAATTTCCTAACATTTTTAAGATGGAAGAAACATGATTTGGACAACTTTGTAATATGCGCTTTAAATGACATGCTAGAGTCAAAGATAACTCCTAGATTGTGGGCTGATTCAGTATAATTAATGGGGATTCCAACTGAGTTAAATGATGACAAAATATTGTTATGATCAGCGTCATTCCCTCCAACAATTAACATCTCTGTTTTATCTGTGTTTAAAGACAAGTAGTTCTCATTCATCCACTCCTTTAATTCACTAACACAACTAATTAAAGACAATATTGGAGAAACTTCATTTGATTTAAATGAAAGGTATAACTGGGTGTCATCTGCATACGAGTGAAAATTAACATTATGTTTCGTAATGAGAGATCCCAGTGGAAGCATGTAAAGTGAAAACAATAAAGGTCCCAGTACTGAGCCCTGCGGGACACCATATTGAACTTCTGCGTATAATGATGGAGTACTGTCAGCACATTTCTGTATATATTGGAATCGATTTGATAAATAAGAACTAAACTAAGCAAGCACAGTGCCTGTAAGCCCAACATCATTTTCTAGCCTATGCAGTAAAATAGAATTGTCAATGATGTCAAATGCTGCACTTAAGTCCAACAACATAATTACAGTGGAGTTTCCTTCATCAGAGGATATCAGAATGTCGTTTACAACCCGTGTTAGTGCCATTTCTGTACTATGACCAGTGCAGAAACCAGATTGGAATTTCTCAAATAAATTGTAATGCGTAAGGTGTGACTGAAGCTGACTAATTATATTGTAATTATGATAATAGACAATATTATACATAATAATGACACATTTTCGTAGACACAGAGATAAGGTGATGTCTTCCATTTGTCTATTCTATGGGGTTTAGTTTCTATAAGGCTGTACTGCCTTTGGGTACTTTTATGACAGTCCTTAGCTGCAAAAAAGTATCCAATCAAATAAAAATATACTTTGTGTTAATACATTGAGTAGATTTTCTTTAACATATTGAGCACTTCTGTTAACCATTTGCTGACCATACTATACTCTTTAACATTCTACTCTACTAAATATTGAATACTACACATGCTACTTCTGCTTGTAGCCTCAACTAGCAAGTCTTTATTTATATATTAGACTACAGTATTTTCTTAAAATGTAATCATGTAAATATGTACTGTATATAAGCTAACCTTACAGTATATTGTCACGCTTGGGTCACAGATTTGCACAGAAACACAGAAGATGGTAGAGACAGGAACTTTATTCAAATACTGTAAACAAACATGTCTCTTTTTCAAAAGTTTAAACATGCCCCTTGACAAGATGGAGATGACAAATCTGTCTCACAATTAAAAGAATGCAAACATATCTTCCTCTTCAAAGAAGTGTGCGCCAGGAGCAGGGAAGGTCTGAGAGAGAGAAAAGCAAACAAAACAATCCGAATCTGAGAGGTGCTGTTTGGACTTTTAAGTCTGCAAAGTACCATGCGGATCACGCGATAGATCAGTCGCAAGTAAGCCCAACAGCAAGGGAGCAATATGAAAGGTAGTCTTTCAGCATCTTTTTTTTAACCTGTAGGGGTGCGATCAGCCCCCCAGCTCACAATATGTAACAAAAGCACCAATCCTCACAGAGCCACGTCAATCACTAGCTGTTTTAAAACTTTGGCTAGACAGCCTCTTAATGTTTTTAGTTTGACTTCCTAAAATTTTGAAGCACGTTTTTTATCTGTGCCTGTGCCTACTGCAGGCTATGACAGAGGTGAGGAACAGTCAGTAACAAATATGTTACTGTGGTCCATGAGCCTAACTGCTTTATGCATAGAGTACCTTGCAAAAGTACTGAAATCAATGACCAATTCTCTAATTTCACTGAATAGTAAATCCTACAACATTAATTTAATCTCTTTAATATTAGTGCTTCAAAACATAGAAAATCCCATTTCTGCTTCTCCTGGTGATGGTAGCAGAGGCAGCAAGCCCATACTTCTCTATCTCCAACTACATATTCCAGGCATTCCCCAACCTGCTGAGATATACAGTATAATTTCTCCAGCATGTCACAGAGAAAATCAAAAATACTTTTTATCTATGACTTTTAGAAAAATTTACTCACACACACACACACACATATATATATATATACAGTGATCCCTTGCTATATCGTGCTTTGACTTTCGCGGCTTCACTCCATCGCGGATTTTAAATGTAAGCATATCTAAATATATATCACGGATTTTTTGCCGGTTCATGGATTTCTGCGGACAATGGGTCTTTTAATTTCTGGTACATGCTTCCTCAGTTGGTTTGCCCAGTTGATTTCATACAAGGGACGCTATTGGCAGATGGCTCAGAAGCTACCCAACTTACTTTTCTCTCTCTCTCTCTTGCTCTGACATTCTCTGCTCCTGACGGAGGGGGTGTGAGCAGGGGGGCTGTTAGCACACCTAGACGATACGGACGCTAGTCTAAAAATGCTGAAAGATTACCTTCATATTGCTCCCTTCTGTGCAGCTGCTTTGTGAAGTGACATGCTGCACGGTGCTTCACATACTTAAAAGCTTGAAGGGCACGTATTGATTTTTGATTGGTTGTTTTTATCTGTCTCTCTCTCTCTCTCTGACATTCTCTGCTCCTGACGGAGGGGGTGTGAGCTGCTGCCTTCATTGCAACTGCTTTGTGCCGCGGTGCTTCGCATACTTAAAAGCCAAACAGCCCTATTGATTTGTTTGCTTTTCTCTCTCTCTCTGACATTCTCTGCTCCTGATGTGCACTCCTTTGAAGAGGAAGATATGTTTGTATTCTTTTAATTGTGAGACGGAACTGTCATCTCTGTCTTGTCATGGAGCACAGTTTAAACTTTTGAAAAAGAGACAAATGTTTGTTTGCAGTGTTTGAATAAAGTTCCTGTCTCTCTACAACTTCCTGTGTTTCTGTGCAAATCTGTGACCCAAGCATGACAATTGTGAAGGATTGCCGGCTTTTTACTCCGGCCCTCACCCCCAGGCCGCCAGGAGGAGCTCTCCCAGCAGCGTGGACGTGCCCCGAGTTCCAGCAGGGCCTCATGAACTATGTAGTTTTTATACACAGCCCTGCTGGATACCTTGGGGGCCACCGGGAGTCACTGTAGGGGGGCTCGTGGACTCTTATGTGCCCTATAACCCGGGAGTACGTCACGGTCACGTGACAGGAAGGAACGACGTGCTCCCGGGGTGAAGAAAAGAACTGTTTACCCTGACCCAGAAGGAATACGGACTTGTGGGTAATGGACAGGAACACCTCCGGGTCAGGGTGTATAAAAGGATTGTGGGAAAGCCCAGACATTGAGCTGAGCTGGGAGGTAGGGTGGCGAAGTGTCTGGGCGAGGAGGATTTGTAGTATTGAGAGTATTTGTGATTTATATGAGTGTGGAGTAGAGGGTGCTTGGTGTACAGTATAATAGAAAAATAAATAATAATTATACTTTTACCTCGTGTTCAGAGTGGTACCTGAGGGTGTTAGAGGTGGCTCCACGCCTCTACTGCTACACAATATAAAAATAACCATATAAACATATGGTTTCTACTTCGCGGATTTTCACCTTTCGCGGGGGGTTCTGGAACGCAACCCCAGCGATCGAGGAGGATTTACAGTACTTAAAAGCCCAAACAGCCCTATTGATTTTTGATTGCTTGCTTCTCTCTCTCTCTCTCTCTCTGACATTCTCTGCTCCTGACGCGCACTCCTTTGAAGAGGCAGATTTGTTTGCATTCTTTTAATTGTGAGACTGAACTGTCATCTCTGTCTTGTCATGGAGCACAGTTTAAACTTTTGACTAAAGGGTGTTATTTCATGTCTAGAGAGGCTCTAATAATGTTAAAATAACATATTTAGAAGGTCGTAAACAGGTTTTCTATGCTCTAACTGTGAAAATATTTGATTTATAAATAAAGAATCCTACTTCACAGAAATTCATTTATCGCGGTAGAGTCTGGAATGGATTAACCGTGATAAACGAGGGTTTACTGTATAGATATTTTTTTTTACTAGGGGGCCTTGCCCCCTGCTTGCTTCGCTAGTCAACCCCCGTGCCTGCGCTACACACTAACCTCTTTGCGGTGCTGTCACTCGCGTAAGGGGATGCGGTTGTATAATTTAAACAGATTTTTCCTTTCATGGGAATTACATATGCATAATAGAGCTTACTATTTTACATTACAGTGAGTAATTAACCATTTTAAAAAAGAGTAAAACATAATAATTTGAAAGTAAATTATGTTTCATGTTGCATTAGAGTTATTCATTGCATAATATGATTTTGTTCTGTTTGGCTTTGAAATTAACATGAAAATACTTTTTAAACTTACACTTTTACTGTAAAACTTAAGTAAAAACAATTTTTGAATTAAATTTTCATCAATATTGCATTGAATTTTGATTCTGTGTTTGGACTTTCATCGTGACAATGCAACGTATAACTGCCTGAGATTGAATTTCGTTTCTTTCTCTCTATTAAATAAAACGACTTTTTCA
Source organism: Erpetoichthys calabaricus (assembly GCF_900747795.2). Lineage (NCBI taxonomy): Eukaryota > Metazoa > Chordata > Cladistia > Polypteriformes > Polypteridae > Erpetoichthys > Erpetoichthys calabaricus. The sequence continues at coordinate 87,621,357 of NC_041400.2, read as the reverse complement.
AATGTTTGGCTCTGAGATTTGTTGTCTTTGCAAAAGCTATTCTAACGAGAAACTGTTAACGTTTTAATACAAATGGAATATCAAGATCTCCTTTGTTGTGTAATGTTATCCACAGAAGATGTACTACCTTTCTTGGATACATCCTTCTTTCTACAGTAATTCATGCGGTGGAAGGCCAGACGGTGTTAACAGTTGTAGATATTCTTCGGGATATTGTAAGTTGATGTTTTCATCTTCCGCACAATTACCATCAATGTTTCAGCATAGCCTATTGATACGCATTAAACCAATTTGCCATGTAACCGATTACTTCATTTGACTTCATCATTTCTCGGTGCTCGGATTGCCCGTGTACTCATTTTTTCTGTTGATAACCCTTCATGATGAAATTCTTCAATACAATTTGGACATAATATGTCTTCTTTAATTGGGAATTTAAAGTGAGTAAATTGTTAAAATGTATAAGAGCTGAGAGAGTAGAAGCCGTGTCTGTCAAAAGCATTCACACGAATGAGAGGTGAGATTACTGTGTGCATGGTTAAAAATGGTTGAGAGGAGGGTGTGACTTGAAAAAATCTCATGGCCAAGGTCTCAACTTGCTGGACTTGAAAAAATCTTCCAAAAAGTCCCGTCTCATCACAGGATTTTTTTAATATAATATATATTAAAAAATAGATATCTGGGCGGCACGGTGGCACAGTGGGTAGCGCTGCTGCCTCGCAGTTGGGAGACCTGGGGACCTGGGTTCGCTTCCCGGGTCCTCCCTGCGTGGAGTTTGCATGTTGTCTGCGTGGGTTTCCTCCGGGCGCTCCGGTTTCCTCCCACAGTCCAAAGACACGCAGGTTAGGTGGATTGGCGATTCTAAATTGGCCCTAGTGTGTGCTTGGTGTGTGGGTGTGTTTGTGTGTGTCCTGCGGTGGGTTGGCACCCTGCCCAGGATTGGTTCCTGCCTTGTGCCCTGTGTTGGCTGGGATTGGCTCCAGCAGACCCCCGTGACCCTGTGTTCGGATTCAGCGGGTTGGAAAATGGATGGATGGATATATATATCTATACTAATAAAAGGCAAAGCCCTCACTGACTCACTGACTGACTGACTGACTCACTCATCACTAATTCTCCAACTTCCCGTGTAGGTAGAAGGCTGAAATTTGGCA
>NC_041400.2:87605203-87610203 GCF_900747795.2 Erpetoichthys calabaricus | reverse complement strand
TGAGCCCCTGTCAAAGCGGCACAAAGTTCTAACCTTGGGATCGAAAGCTGACGCTTTGGGGCTACTCTGGATCTAGCCATTACAAAGGAAACCTGCCGGTTGCCTTTACTGTCTTCCATTCTAAGATAGGCCACTGAACCATAGGCCCGTTCTGAGGCATCACAGAATATATGCAGCTCCCGTCTGGTTTCTGGGACATCCATATCAGTTGTTTGGTAGCACCGGGGGAATGTAACCTTAGACAAGTGAATTAGCTCTGCCTCCCATGAGCACCAGGCCTGAAGTAAATCTTCAGGGAATAGAGGGTCATCCCAATGTCGCTCCTTTTGCCAGAGCCGCTGAACTAATACCTTTGCCCTAGTAGTGAATGAAATAAGGAACCCAAGTGGGTCATACTGACTTGCTAGAACTTTATAAATATTCCTTAGTGTGAGTCGGTCATACTTAATTTCCCGATACCTGTAGCCTAGAGTGTCAGAAGAGCAATACCAGCATAAACCCAGTGTAGGCTCTGGAGAATGTATTCGATCCTGAGCTAGCCACAGTTCACTCATTTCAGACCGTGCTTCCTTTGGCAAGTGACCTATCACAGCAGGATTGTTACTAGCCCACTGTCGTAACTGAAAACCTCCTAAATTAAGAAGATTTATTAATTTATCCACCATGTCCTTCGCCTCTTTAAATGTGGAGAAACTCTGTAGAAAATTGTCAACATAAAAATGCCTCTCAACTGCTAACCTTATATCATCACCAGGTTCACTATGATTATGAACATGAGTTTGCAGTGCAAATGTAGCACAGCACGGGCTACAAGTCGTGCCAAATGGCAAAACTTGCCACTCATAGATGTCAGGGTCCATCTTTTGTCTAAAATTTCGCCAAATGAATCTAAGGAAGCCCTTATCCCTTTCTAACAGGCCTACCTGGTGGAACATAGCCTTAATGTCTCCACTAACACCCACAGTATGCTCTCTAAACCGAATTAACACTCCTAATAGTGATGAGCCTAAAGTGGGCCCAGGTAACAAGTATTCATTTAGCGTTGATCCTCTGAACTGAAATGAGCAGTTGAAAACTAGCCTGTTCTTACCATTATGATGAACCATATGGTGAGGGATATACCACGATTCCTGCCTAGCTACTGCTTCCCTTGGTATTTTAGCGATATAGCCTGCTTTCTCCAGTTTCTCTATTTCCGCAGTGTAGATGGCTGCAAGTTGTGGATTTTTTGCTAGTCTTTTCTCTGTACTTCTGAGACTTGGCATCACTGCTTCTAATGAAGAACTCAGGCAGGGCATGTCACTTCTTCGTAACAAAGGGGTTGCGTATCGCTGAATTCCATCTACTTCTATTCGAGCAGTTTGACTTTGAAGAAGAAGTATGGCTTCTTTATCCTGCTTGGATCGAGTGACTGACTCAACATTCCTATAGGGCAAACAATCCAGTTGCCAAAGTCTTTCCACATTTTTAAACAGTTCAGCATCTGGGGACTGGAAGGAGGACAACAAGCACTGCGTGGAAGACATCTGATGTTTAAGTCCCCTTACAGGTCCTAACAATGTCCATCCCAAAGAAGTCTTGATTGCTGCTGGCCCTCCTGGTGGGCCAAGGCGTACAGGCTCGAGTGGGTTGAGTAAGTGGGGATGGTCAGCTCCAATGAGTAGAAGGGGACGCGCATTTTCAAAATGAGGAATACTCAAGCCTTTAAGGTGTTGATACTTCTCCTGAAGAGTAGTAATCGGATACGAATGTTCACCCAATGCTAGCCGCGTTGCAGTAAAGGCATGCTGAATCTTAAATTTCCTTTGTGGCTCTGTTGCAGGAGTTAGCATAAATGAAACTGATGCTCCCTCCAATGTCTCAATGTCATGTCTAACTGTCCTTAACTTCATCTTTTCAGATTCTCCCTCTAAGCCAAGCTCTTTAGCTGCTGCTGAAAGCAAAAGAGTCCGTTCGGAGCCATCGTCTAACACTGCGTAGGTTTCCAAGGCTCTGTTGCCATTATAAAGCATTACCTTAACTACCTTAAGCAATACATAACTGCCATCGGTGGGTCTGTCGCCATAAAGAGTCTCAGTAGATGAACTCAGCACACAGGTATCTTGTTTTGGGGGGGAGAGTGTTAACTTCATGCAAGACCTTGTGGCAGGTGGCCGGGTGCGGCCCTCAATCAGCCGCCTATATAACGAGCCGCTGCCCTACAATCAAGGCTGGAGTCGGGTGAGGAGGTGGACGAGGTCAGAGGAGGCGGCAAGGAGAGGCCCTGAGTATTGTGTGAAGAGATAGAGAAGTGGCTACAGAGGAGCTTGAACTTTGGGAGACTGTTGGGGTTTGTTGGTGGCGGTGCACTTAGTGACTTGTAAATAATAAGAGTGTAAATAAACGTGTGGTGATGGACTGCAATGTGTCTGCCTGTCTGTGTCCGGGCTGTTCCCTTCTACAACCTTTAGATGTTTCCCTTTACATATATTGCAGGGTTTCTTGAGATTACACTGAGCTGCTTGATGTGAACGTCCACACCTCCAGCATCGTTTCTTGGTTTTGATCCAGTCTATAATTTGCTCTTTAGTGAACTGCTGGAATGTGGGACATTGACTAAGGAAGTGCTCTGTATTTTCACAATATGGGCAGTAAGGTTTAGGCTTTTCTTTCTTCATCTCTGACGGCTCATCTATAGAAGGGTTGGAAGTCTCAGTCACAGAGCTTTGGTTTGCTCCAAGTAAGACCGTAGTTGGTTTTGGTCCACGTTTAGGTTCTCTGTGTTTCTCCACTTGTCTGGGCTGTCCTCCTGAATCGTGACACCACACTTCAAATTTTAACCAAGTTGAGAGATCAAGTAAAGTATAGGCCGCTCCTGGTCTATGCAGCATGTGTCTGCGGAAGTTCGCCCGAAGGTCTGGTGGAAGCTTTGTCAACAGACGAGCTACATGAGATCCACATCGGAGTTCAATGTCACCCTCAGGCCCTATGGTTCCCAGCATACCTACTAATGCTTGCACATTTAAAGCAAACTTCTCAAAAGCTTCTGTATCCCCACTACGAATTGCTGGGGAGTTCATGACTGCTGAAATTTTCTTCAAAGCCAATTGATGAGGTTGTCCATATTTCTCAGTAAGAGCTGCCATGGTATCAGTGTACGGGTAAAGAGAGTTCAGGTATGCATCAGCTATTAAACGGGCTTCCTCTAACTTCAGGTGCTCAACCAAAATCTGGTACTTGAATAGCTCTGTACTGCTTACAGGGAGAAGGTTGGTTAGGGCTATCTTGAGCAATGCAAACTCACTGGGATCTTTATGGATGAAGTCTGGGATTGAAGGTTTAGGTCCCTTATAGAAGGTCTCTTGCGCCTGCGGAAAGTACTCCCGCTGGGGATGATCGAGAATGTACTGATCACATTCTGTGGATGTAGGAAGTTGCAGGATATACTGGTGAAATGGCTGCGGAGGAGGCTGGTGAGGCAGACGAGGAAGACGAGGAAGAGGAGTTGGAGCAGGTGTGTTAGGATCCACACAGTACTGATGTAAGGGTGGATGTTGCCTGGTTGGTGTCCTTTGTGGAAGTGCAGCACGATTCAAATGGGAAAGGGAATCTGGTCTAGGTGGAGAAGAGCAGGACGGAATTCTGGCTTGTCTACTTTGGGTTCTCATTTCACGCATCCTTGCCACCATCTCTTCCATTAGGTCAAGCATCGCATCAGACTCCTGGCTAGGTTGAGGATCCTCCTGCTCATGGACAGGTGAGAAAGGTGCATTAAAGCTGTTATCAGGGGCATTTGAAGTCCTAGGAGATGGCACTGGAGTTCGATAGACAGTCCATGGTGCTGGAACTGGTCCAGCCCTTCTTAATGAGTCAGGACTAATATTAGAAAGGCTAGCTGTCTTTGATTGTGAGTGTTCATAGTCTCTCTCAAGCTGTAGCTTTTTATGAGAATTATTCTGTGCTCTTGGTGAAGTTATCTCTAGTTCTCTACGATTTGGTGTTGCTTGCGCTTGCAGAGTTTGAGGTAACAACATTCTGCTGGCATCATAATCCTCTTCTTGGTAAATTGTGTGCAGTATTCCTGGCCGCAGTGAAGATGATGCTTCCAGAACCCTGTAGCCTGCATAGCTTAAATCATAATCTTCTAAGTAACGCGGAGGGCGCGATTGTCTTCTTGGATAGGTCGCTCCAGCTTGCTGGTTGGAGTAAGGATACATGTTCCACAGTAACTACTGCGTTCCGGCTCGAAGGACCAAAATTTGTTATGAAGAAAGGCAGACTTGCAATACGCTGTAGTCGCTGTGGTGTGTCGGTTAGAACACAGGAACTAATCCAACCATTTCAAGAAATCGCTTTAATGTTGAGATGCCAAATTTCACATGAAGTAGAACAACTGTACAGGTAGGTGAGTAGGTATATGTGTGGTTCTAACAGGCAAACAACAAAATAAGACATTTAGTACATATACATGTTATCTCACTATGCTATACACAAATGTCCAATAAGTGGCACTATAACTTCACACTTTCAACGCAAGGTGTTTGCAATTACAAGTTCAATGTGGAAACGTAAAGTATTAACCTAACTACTAATTCAGAACAGTTTTCTACCTAGCCTTTAACACTTAACTTCTAAATATGTACATAAGCACTTACATTTGGTCAACAACGCACAAACTTAAACATTCTCCAGCGGCTCCAGTAGTTCCGGCTTTCACGAGGTATATCTCACAAAACGCGCATGCACCCTGCACACGCCGCGGTTTTCACGTCATCATGCTTCAGTGCTATAAAGGCACAGGAGCCTTTTTTACAATCTATCTATCTATCTATCTATCTATCTATCTATCTATCTATCTATCTATCTATCTATCTATCTATCTATCTATCTATCTATCTATCTATCTATCTATCTATATATATATATATATATATATCTATATCTATATATATATATATATATATATATATATATATATATATTTATATATATATATATATCTCTATATTTATATATATATA
>NC_041400.2:87450203-87600203 GCF_900747795.2 Erpetoichthys calabaricus | reverse complement strand
GATCTGGGCATCAGTCAAAGCACCAATCACGGGCCCGATTAGAAAGCGGGAAGCTGTGATTTGTCGTTTCCCTCCCATGTAACAATCACAGCCCGTGTTACAACGCACTATGTATGTATGTGTATATGTATATATGTGTGTGTGTGTGTGTATGTATGCGTGTATATGTATGTGTATATATATGTTGATATGTGTATATATATATGTATATATATGTGGATGTGTATATGTATATATATATATATATATGTATATATGTATATATATATATATGTAGATACTTCTCCGCTGCGAAGCGCGGGTATTTTGCTAGTGTATATATATATATATATATATATATATATATATATATATATATATACTATATACAGTAATCCCTCGCTATATCGCACTTCGCCTTTCGCGGCTTCACTCCATCGCATATTTAAATATATATTGCGGATTTTTCGCTGCTTCGCGGGTTTCTGCGGACAATGGGTCTTTTAATTTCTGGTACATGCTTCCTCAGTTGGTTTGCCCAGTTGATTTCATACAAGGGACGCTATTGGCAGATGGCTGAGAAGCTACCCAGCTTACATTTCTCTTTCTCTTGCGCTGACTTTCTCTGATCCTGACGTAGGGGGATTGAGCAGGGGGGCTGTTCGCACACCTAGACGATACGGACGCTCGTCTAAAAATGCTGAAAGATTATCTTCACGTTGCTATCTTTTGTGCAGCTGTTTCCTGAAACGACATGCTGCACGGTGCTTCGCATACTTAAAAGCTCGAAGGGCACGTATTGATTTTTGCTTGCTTGTTTTTCTCTGTCTCTCTCTCTCTTTCTGTGCTCTTGACGGAGGGGGTGTGAGCTGCCGCCTTCAACAGCTTTGTGCCGCAGTGCTTCGCATACTTAAAAGCCAAACAGCCCTATTGATTTTCCTCTGCCTTTATGACAGTCTCTGCTCCTGACTCCTTTGAAGAGGAAGATATGTTTGCATTCTTTTAATTGTGAGACGGAACTGTCATCTCTGTCTTGTCATGGAGCACAGTTTAAACTTTTGAAAAAGAGACAAATGTTTGTTTGCAGTGTTTGAATAATGTTCCTGTCTCTCTACAACCTCCTGTGTTTCTGCGCAAATCTGTGACCCAAGCATGACAATATAAAAATAACCATATAAACATATGGTTTCTACTTCGCGGATTTTCTTATTTCGTGGGTGGCTCTGGAACGCAACCCCCGCGATGGAGGAGGGATTACTGTATATATATTGTGACAGACGACCAGGGACTTTACCCACCAGGACGCCAGGAAAAGGTAAGGACCAGGAGAGGGTCAATATGCATACAATAGGCATGCAGCACTTCTGCCACACCCGGAAGTGCTGCCGGATGTTAATTAGGAAGCACCCGGAGCACTTCTGGGTGAAGTATAAAGGAGGCCGCCTCACTCCACTAGGGGAGCCAGAGTCAGGTGGAAGAGGTCGGAGCTTGCGAGAGAGGAGTGGAGGCGGCAGTGAAGTAAAGGAAAAGAGAGTTAAAGAAAGGACTGTGAAGGATTGGTCCACTGTGCTGTGCAGAATTGAAAGTAAACATGTAGTTTTGGACATTGTGAGTCAGTGACTGTCTGTGTTCTGATCTTTCCTATTTCCATCCATTATCCAACCCGCTGAATCCGAACACAGGGTCACGGGGGTCTGCTGGAGCCAATCCCATCCAACACAGGGCACAAGGCAGGAACCAATCCCGGGCAGGGTGCCAACCCACCGCAGGACACACACAAACACACCCACACACCAAGCACACACTAGGGCCAATTTAGAATCGCCAATCCACCTAACCTGCATGTCTTTGAACTGTGGGAGGAAACTGGAGCGCCCGGAGGAAACCCACGCAGACACAGGGAGAACATGCAAACTCCACACAGGGAGGACCCGGGAAGCAAACCCAGGTCCCCAGGTCTCCCAACTGTGAGGCAGCAGCGCTACCTACTGCGCCACCATGCCGCCCTCTTTCCTACATATATATATATATATATATATATATATATATATATATATATATATATATATATATATATATATATATATATATATATATATATATATATACAGTCGACCCTTGATATACGACCGGCTTACATGCAAACAACTTGATTTACAACCAAAATTTTTATTTTGATTTACGACCAACATCTTGCGTTACGACCTGAATGCGGTCACGTGTATCCGCTTGCGCGATTGTAAACAAACAGAAACATTCCTATTAATGCGGCACTCATTCAATAAAATGTCAGGTTTGTAAACTCTCTTGGGATCTCCCCCAACTAGAAGACATGCCAAAGTCCAAACTCCGTATGGAAGATTGTTTATCTGTTGCTGGGGCAACAGCTGGCTTAAAGCTGTGCTGAGTCTCTCAGCCAAAGCAAACAGAAAAGATATCGATGGGTGATATGCATGTGATATCCCTGCCTGGCAATGGACAAGCAAGCTTCCACAGTCGCGGCAATCACGCTTCAGCACGCACTTCAGCATGTCGTTCCCATTGAGTGGGGAGTGGGGGGGGGGTCTCAGAAGAGTTCAGAAACAGTTCCTTGTATCATCGCAAGGAAATGCTGAGAAAAATTCTAGTCAGAATAACTTGTGGGCAGGAGGAGATTAAAATTAACGCAAAAGAAGCTATTGAAATGATTGCAAATGCCTGAGCGCAAGTTAAAGAAAGCCTTTAAAAAGCCTTCAGTTTCATTATCATCCTCCTCCCTTCCTGCAGCCCAAAGATGTCAAATTAAATGGTGAGTACAGTATGAAGTTGTTGTTTCTGGTAGGCTAGGCACTTTTTATTACTTTTTGGTTAGTACATTAGAAAAATTATTGGTGTTTTGGTAAATTATGCACATTATACAACCCTTTTTTTATTATGAAAAGGTTAAGTAAGTGTTGCAGTGGGAGGTTCGGAACGCATTATGGGTATTTCCATTATTTCTTATGGGAAAAATAGTCTTGACTTACAACCAACTTGAGTTACAACCAGCCCTCGCGAACGAATTGAGTTCATAAGTCAAGGGTCCACTGTATATATATTGTGGAATATGACTCGGACACAGACAGGCAGACATGCTCATGTCACCCAACACACGTTTATTATACATATTTACAAAGTTATAGTGCTCACAAACCCCAAAGACCCCAAAGTCCTGGCCACACAACAATGCCTTTTCTCTCTTCAGGCCACCTCCTTGCCTTTCTCCCGATGTCGTCCAACTTCCATCCGACTCTTGTCTCTGTCTGAAGGGAGGCGGCCCCTTTTATACGCACCCGGATGTGCTCCAGGTGCTCCCTGGCAATCTTCCACCAGCACTCCCCAGTGTGGCGGAAGTGCCGGCTGCATCCCCGGAAGCACTCCAGGTGTCCCCTCTTTTCTTCCTCCCAGAACTTCCGGGTGTGGCGGAAGCGCTGGGGTCCAGGGTCCCCAAGGCATTGGGGCGCCCCCTGGAGGTGGCCACGGGTACAGGTCCTCCTGGGCGTCCCGGCTGGGTACCACCCCCATCTGGGCACCACAATATATATATATATATATATATATATATATATATATATATATATATATACACACACACACACACACAGACACACACACACACATTTATATATATTGTGAAGGATGGCCGGAGCACTTTCCAGGCTGAGACTCCTCCATAAACGGAAGGATCGGGGGAGTGGATATACTCAAGACACTACCTTCCCCAGAGTGCTAGATGGCAGCCCCCCTGGGGTGTGGCAGCACCACAGTTTCCAACAGGATATCATGGGAATATCTCTGTAACTGTAACTTAGGTGCCATGAGTGCCACCAGGGGGTGCTGCAGGGACCGGGGAGTTCTACTTTGTGGCAAACTCCCAGGCAAATCCTTCAGACACCCTGAGTACTTCTGGGGATTACTTAAAAGGAGCTGTCTGCCATTACTCTCGGAACCAGGAGGAAGAGGGACAAAGATTGCTGGAACAGCAGTGGAGGCGTAAGAAGAGAGTGAAGGAGATACAAGAAGAAGCATTACTGTGCTTGTGTACTGTGTTGACTGTGCAGCTGGGGAAAAAAGTAAAGAGTTTCCCACAGTGTACAGTGTGTGTGTCGGGTCCCCCAAACCTTTTTCTTTGTTCTTTTGTCTCATTACTATATATATATATATATTCACTTATATGTTTCACTTGGTATAAAAATTAAAACAAATTAGAGCATGCATAAGAAATTTACGGGCGGCACGGTGGCGCAGTGGGTAGCGCTGCTGCCTCGCAGTTGGGAGACCTGGGGACCCGGGTTCGCTTCCCGGGTCCTTCCTGCGTGGAGTTTGCATGTTCTCCCCGTGTCTGCGTGGGTTTCCTCCGGGCGCTCCGGTTTCCTCCCACAGTCCAAAGACATGCAGGTTAGGTGGATTGGCGATTCTAAATTGTCCCTAGTGTGTGCTTGGTGTGTGGGTGTGTTTGTGTGTGTCCTGCGGTGGGTTGGCACCCTGCCCTGGATTGGTTCCCTGCCTTGTGCCCTGTGTTGGCTGGGATTGGCTCCAGTGGACCCTCGTGACCCTGTGTTCGGATTCAGCGGGTTGGAAAATGGATGGATGGATGGATAAGAAATTTATTCACATGGGAATGATTTTTGATATTGAAGACCTGCCTCTCTCCCTCATTCATTAATGAAGAGTCCTGTTTTCAGATCAAATGCAAATGCATTTTTTCACTGCATTTAGTAAGTTATCAATATTTTAGCAAAAAATGCATGTGTTTTGCACATATGAGCAAATGAATGGATGTCTTGACATGTGTACTATGCAACATAAGTAATGTGATTTTTTTCAAGAAGATTTTTGATATTGTTTTTCTGGTCCACTGTTGGTCTTCATAAACGCATTATATCACACATTTTATTGTTTTCCTTCTCCATGAAAACACAAGATTACATTTTTTTTAACATATAACATATAAAAAAATATCATTTTTGATTGCAGTATTCCTTTAACAAAATGCAACAAACTACAATGACATTCACAACATATAAAAAAATGAACCTGCTTGCTAAAGGTGAATCCACAATATAAAATAAGTAGTAAAGATAACACAAATAATTATACTGAATAAATAAATATACTGAATATACCCAGCCGGGACACCCAAGAAGACCGGAGGAGGGCTTGTGCCTCCTCCAGACCACAAGGGGGCGACTACCCTAGTTCCTTTGGGGGCCACGGGAACGGAGCTGGGAAGCTCAACCCTGTAGGGGTTCGTTGTCACCGCCAGTGGGCACCCCAATACCTGGAGGACCCTGGACCTCAGCACTTCCGCCACACCAGGAAGTGCTCGGGGGAAGACGAGCAGGGACACATGGAGTGCTTCCGGTGATGCAGCCGGCACTTCCGCCACACTGGGGCGTGCTGGTGGGAGATTGCCGGAACACACCTGGAGCACATCCGGGTGCTTATAAAAAGGGGCCGCCTCCCTTCATACAATGACTTGAGTCGGGAGAGAAGAGAGGACGAGATCTCTGGAGGAGAGAAGGAGGCGGCCTGAAAAAAAGGCATTGTGTGTTGGCCAGAACTTTGGGGTATTGGGGTTTGTGAGTAGAACTGTAAAGATGGAAGACCTCAATAAACGTGTGTGGGATAATTCAAATGTGTCTGCCTGTCTGTGTCTGGGTCATATTCTACAATGTAAAATACATTATATTGAACAACTACCAAACACAAAATGGAATCTACCACAATATGGTTATGAAAACTTTAAAATGTTGGCAAAAATATATTGATCTGGAATGGGACTTTGGAGACCACTAAAAAGTTTATGCATACTTGACACATAGTGACTTCAACTCTGGTACTAGACATGCATGCAAAATTCAGGTATGAGTGAGAGAACACATTTTACAGACACCTTAGTAATGTAACCTCTAATCTAAGCTACTGAACTGCCTACTGGAGATCACCTTATAAAGAGAGAGAGAGAGGTCAAAAACATCTGTATTATATGAACAATTTATATTTTAATGGAATACCCAATACAGAATAAGCAGGAAATTTAACACAAATAAGTATACTGAACAAGTGAAAAAGTAAAACACAAACCAATTATTTAGTATAGAAAAAACAATCTATTAACAGAAAAATATTTAATTCCACTAGTTATGCAGTTAAATATATACAGAAGCACATATATATGTTTTTATAAAAAGAATACAAATTTTACATAAGAGAAAAGGATTGCATGCAAAAAATACAACTGACAACTAATAATGAAGTACAATAGAAACAATGTAATAGTTAAATAAATCCACAATTAACATCTAATAATATTTGATTCCAATCAATTGGAAATTCTATTCCAATTCCCACATGAATGTCCCACAAACATTACAAAAGTTGATAAAAATACAAAAAATTGAAAGATTACAATAGTTCCTGTAACCCAACCAAAAGATACATTATGATAACCATCAAAGAAGGTGTATACAAGAGGGGAGGGAGTTAGGTTAAGGGGGAGGAATGAAACCAGAGCCAAATAAGATATCCAGAAATGAATGCAAAATATAACAAAGAAATACTGCATGTTAATTGTGGGTTTATTTATTATAATGAAATATTTCATCATTAGTTGTCAATTGCATTTTTCATGCATTACTTTTTTCTTATGTAAAATTGGTTTCTTTTTAAAATACAATATATATTTGCTTCTATTTATATTAACTACATGATTAGTGGAAATATATATTTTTCTGTTAGTAGATTGCTTTTTCTGTACTAAATAATTGTACATTTTCTATTTGTTTAGTATACTTATTTGTGTTAACTTTCTTGCTTATTCTTAGCTGGGTATTCCATCAACCTACAAATTGTTCAAATTTTATTTATAAGGTGATCACCAGTAGTCAGTTCAGTAGTTTAGGTTAGAAGTTCACAGAATATCAGTGAGCTCCTTGGTTGTGTCTGTAAAATGTGTTCTCTCACTCATACCTGCATATTTGTATGCATGTCTACTACCAGAGTTGAAGTCACTATGTGTCAAATATACATAACCTTTTTAAAAAGGTCTCCAAACTCACCATCCAGATCAATATATTCTTGCCAACATTTTAACATTTTCAAAGTCACAATATGGTAAACAGGATTCTGTGCTTGGTGGTTATTCAATATACTCTATAGAAAACTCCATTCTAGTCAAGCATGAACAGCTCTACTGGTATCAGCTAGTCATGCGTCAGTGATGAATTTATCATTTTATAATTTGTTGATTTTGGTACAGAGTGTTTATAGTTGACCACGGTGGAGATGATGGCCAGTGTCTGTGTTCTAATTGTTAATGTGTTTTAGGTTTTGTCTTACTCCCATCACAATGAACATCACCCATGAAAACTTTCTTCTACAAAAAAAATTATTTGCTGCATATTGTTGTTGCTTGTGCTAGGGAATATGGATGAATACAAAGCCAACTCATGCAAGATTAGGAGAGCTGTGAAAGATGCTAGGCAATAATATGGGGAAAAAGTAAAATGGCAATTTGAGCACTCAAATCCTAGACACCGGGGTGAAGCTATGGGAGTGCTTCTATTTGGTTTACTTTAATCATTAATCATCAATCATTTGAGCCATACTAAACTTCAAGAGGGACACACCAACCCCTGATTTTAGGTGATTGTCAACGAATCAAGCTGTGCTAAACTTCAAGGGGGGTCCAACCCCTCCCCAGAAGTTTCGACCAGTTCACCCATCTAAAATTTTATAATTTAAAAACGTCTTATGCTCACCTGGTTATTTTCATCTCCAAGATCTATGTAATGATGGACTATAAAGCAACTACACCCACCAAGGTGAGCGACACCTCTCTGGCAGATGAGTGTAATAATTTCTACGCATACTTCGATGTTGATGCCACTAACGTCAGTCATTGTTACAACAACACACATCAGTCAGGAGATCTGCCCAGTGAGGACACAACACTCATTTTGTTGGAATATGACATAAGGAGAACTTCCAGAAAAGTGAATACCGTGAGGGCAGCAGGTCCAGTTAGCATCACTGGATTCCACTAGTATTCACAGTAATATTTAATCTCTCCTTAAACCAGTCTGTCATGACAGCATGTTTTAAAAGATCTGCCATTGTCCCTGCGACTAAGAAATCACAACCAAATTGTCTGAATGACTTTTGTCCCATTGCACTAACTCCTATAGAAATGAAGTTTTTGAGTGTCTAGTAAAGAATTACATAAGCTCTTAACTGCCAAAAAGAACCACACTCATTACAGTTTGCATATCACTCCAGTAGATCCACTGATGATGCCATCAACTTTATCCTACATACTGTGCTGGCCCACCTGGATAATAGGAGAGTGAATTATGTATGAATATTGTTATAGACTATAGTTCAGCATTTAATATAATAAACCCCTCTAAGCTCATCACCAAGCCCAGGTAACTGCATCTAAGCACTTCATTGTCTAGCTGTGTTTTTAACTTCCTGAAAGGAAGACCACAGGTGGTTTGTGTGGGTGGCCACACCTCATCATCCCTCACTTTCAACACAGGTACTCACAGGGCTGTTTTCTGGGTTCTCTAGACTGCATGACTCCATTATCATTGTCAAGTCTGCTGAAGATACAGCTGTGGTCGTCCTGATCTCTAACAACAATGAGAAGGCTTACCTGAATGAAGTGGAGAGTCTGACACACTGGTGTCAAGGCAACAGATATCTATTGAATTGATTGTGGACTTCAGGAGAAAAAAGCACTCAAGTAGAGAGAGCAGACAGTTTTAGATACCTTGGTGTCCACATTACAGAAGACTTAAGCTGGTCCAAGCACATTGTTAGACAGACATGTTATAAATATGTAAATTCCACCCTGATAGCCATTATATCAAGTTTTAAACAAGAGTAGTTTTAAAAATCATTTGTGAAGAACACACCAAACATCATAGAATATTGGTAGTTGGTCTTGTGTCTAATAAAATACAGTATATTTAATTACAGCATTAGTTGTAACTGTACTGTGTGGGGAACAGCTCGGACACAGACAGGTAGACATGTTGGTTTCACCACACACACGTCTATTATACATTATTTACAAGTAATAGTGAGCACAAACCCAGTGCCGCAGCACCAATCACCCCTTAAGTCCTTGGCCACACAACACAATGCCTTCAGACTCTGGTCTGCCTCCACTCCTCTGAGCTCCGTCCTACATCCACCCGACTCTTGCCAATGACTGGAGGGAGGCGGCCCCTTTTATACACCCCGGATGGGCTCCAGGTGCTTCCCGACACTCTTCCTCTGACACTCCCTTGTGTGGTGGAAGAGCCGGCTGCGCAACTGGAAGGACTCCGGGTGTCCCTGCTCCTCTTCCCCCCAGCACTTCCGGGTGTGGTGGAAGTGCTGAGGTCCAGAGCTCCCAAGGCATTGAGGCGCCCCCTGGCGGTGACCACGGGCCCCTACAGGGTAGAGCTTCCAAGCTCTGTACCCGTGGCCCCCAAAGCAATCAGGGCGGATGCCTCCTCGTGTTCTGGAGGAGGCACAAGCCCTCCTCCGGTCCTCCTGGGCATCCAGGCCGGGCATGAACCCCAGCCGGATGCCACAACTGTTATTACTTTTCGATCAATCAGCGTAGTGTGGGAAATAACAAAATTTAAGTATGACAATGCACAACATTCTCACTCAGAGGCCACATTTGTTGTCATAAATTGTAGGATTAAACAGCCTGTTAAACAATTTGAAACTAAGAAATTTGCTG
Organism: Erpetoichthys calabaricus; assembly: GCF_900747795.2. Taxonomy (NCBI): domain Eukaryota; kingdom Metazoa; phylum Chordata; class Cladistia; order Polypteriformes; family Polypteridae; genus Erpetoichthys; species Erpetoichthys calabaricus. The sequence goes on along the minus strand of NC_041400.2, from coordinate 87,590,464 downwards.
CAATTACAGTACTTAATCTTGATGATAATTTAACTGTTTAAAATTGGAGCTAACACTGCCTGACTGCACACAAAAAAACAGATTTTAAGAAGGAATAAGCCAGACAATATTTCTTTGCCTGCCACTTCAATTTTAAATCCAGTAATTTTCCATTTTGATTGTAGAAATTACTTTTGATAAATGACACTAAGACATGCAACCAGCATATGGCCAATAATTTAAATCTGAGACAGTCAGACAGACAGATGAATAGACAGAGAGATGGATAGACTTTATCTTTTTACAGAAGATCATTAAATACAGAAATACATAAAAAGCTCATATTGCAACAAATAGTGAAATAAAATATGGAATCGAGTCTGTTATCTTTTGTATTTTACAGTAAAACATGTTTTTATATGCAAGATATCCAAATAACATTCCATACAAGCAAGTCAAGTTTAACAAAACTAGGTTCGAAACACACCCATGAGAAAGAGAGCTAGGCCAGCAGAGTAAAACTTTAAATAGTAAAAATAAGTAAATAGATAAATGAATAAAAATAAACAGAATGAAAAAGAAGGGAGAGAATCTGCTTCCTCAATTTAAATGCTTATTCTAAAATGTTATTAAATCCTGCCAGGCTTTGAAAAAGTTTTGTACAGATCCTCTAAGTGAGAATTAGATTTTTTCCAGTTTCAAATAATTTATAACATCAGTTACCCACTGACTTAAAATACAGAGTTAGGATTCTTCCAGTTGAGCAAGATAAGTCTATGTGCCAGTAGTGTAGTGAAGGCAATTACAGTTTTTATGTCCTGTGTATGTTCATCTACGTGTGTCAATGTCCAGGTTTTTATCGCTTGAATATTTTCCACCCTGTGATAAAATTGAAATTTAGGTAGAGCAATGACAACTTCCACCTTAGGTTTTTGTAGGGTCGCCCTTTGGATATGTTGGTGTTTTGAATTCCAAATAAATGAGGTTATGGTTGAATGTATTTTCTTAAAAATTATTTATTAATGTATATTGGAATGTTTTGAAATAGAAAAAGAAGCTTAGGAAGGATATTCCTCTTGACAATGTTAATTCTTCCAGCTAAAGTGAGATGAAGGGTAGACCATCTTTGCAAGTCTTGCTTAATTTTCTTCCATACAAATTTTGTTGATAATGAGCTTTATGTTTACTTGTGATGTTTACCCCTAGGTATTTAAACTGATCTGCGATGATAAAAGGGAAGGTGTCCAATCCAGTATTGTGTGCTTGAGAATTCACTGGAAAGAGCAGACTTTTATTCAAATTAATTCTGAGACCAGGAATTTTTTTAAATTCTGTTAGTGCTGTTAGAACTACAGGCACAGTACTTTGTAGATCTAATACATACAGTACCATAGCATCTGCATAGAGAAAGTTTCTGTTCAAGTCCTTCTCTGATAATTCCCTTTATCTCATAAGCATTTCGACAGCGAACTGCCAGTGGCTCAATGGCAATTGCAAATAGCAGTGGTAACAAGAGGCATCCTTGTCTAGTACCACTTTTAGTTTGAAGTACTCTGAATTGTTGTTAACTGGATTGGTATACAGTAGTTTGATCCATGTGCAAATGTTCAGGCCAAACCCAAATTTCTCCAATGTAGTGAAGAGGTAGTTCCATTCAACTATATTAAATGCTTTTTCTGTATCCAACGATAATAATATCTCCAGGGTGTTAGACTTTGTGGGTGAATATATTGCATTAAACAGGCATTGAAGATTGAAAGATGAGTGTCTGCCTTTAATAAATCCAGCTTTATATGCAACATCTGGTGGAGAGGGGGAAAGAGAGAGAATACAAGATGAGAACAAAGGACTTGGTGATAGAAGCAGCAGAGAAAGTTGTAGTCTAAAAACCTGAGGTATTTCTCATTGTTTCCCACTAACTGAAAATGTTTTAATACAGGTATACAAATTCTGTATGTTGGTTCAAAATAAATTACAGTGTCTTTTCTGCTGAATAATTTTGTGCTCAAAACCATGTATGTCTGTAATCATGGTGTGAGCCATCCCTAATTACCCCCACTAATTATGGGTAGTTTTTAAAATGACATATACTGGCAAGTCAGTTTTACAGGTTGTGGCGGGCAGCCGGGTCCCATGCCCCTTCTACATATGTTCCGGTGAAGCAATCATGGACTGCTCAATACCTCCCCCGGGACTCTTGGTGGCAGCCTCCCTGGCTGAGGATGGTGCCTCAGTTTCCCACAGGGCTCCATTAGAGATAGAGTTCTCCACAGCCCTGTTGGGATCTGGGGTGGCCGCCAGGGGGTGTTGCATGGGTCCCTGAGCCGGCCTGGACAACTCTACAGCCCTGCACGGAAGTGCAATCAGAAGCAGGTGATCAAGCACCTGGAGCACTTCTGGGTGGGCTATAAAAAGGGCCAGCAACCACCACTCGGGGCCAGAATCAGGAGGAAGAGGATGAGGTTGTCTGGGAGAAGTGGTGGTGTCAGAGGAAGAGTGTTGTGTTGTTGGTATTAAGTGCTTTGGTATTGTCTTTGTGTATTGTCTGTGGGGTTCACGGGGAAGACGTGACCCACAGGTGAAGAAAAATAAAAATCCTCTTGTGTTTTACACGTGCCTTAGTCTGAGTCTGTGCCGGATCGGACGCGATACAGTGTCCAATTCACAAGGTACAATTTCTGAACTATGAATTTTCAAACACATTAATGCAGGAAGAGTGAAAAAGAATTTCCACAACTGATGAATATGCAAGAACCTGCACAGAAAAACAAAGAACAGAAAGTGCATGTGATGCTCACTAGGGAATGGACATATGTAACCTTTTTACTTCCTCCTTTTCTTCTTTACATGGCACATAGTAATAGGCCATACACCCGTTGCTTTTGAGAATCTCAACCACAACCACAAGCCAAGTACACCCTCTGAGAGACCAAAGGAAAAAAAAAAGCAATCATAACATAAAACGAGGGTTTTGCATAACTTTCTGGGGTGCTTCTATTCAACTTTTTTTTTCTCTAACAAGCCAAATATGTGCCTGAAGAAATAAGCTTAACACAAAAAAAAATAGCTAATAGACATTAAAATTGTTTAAATACTACAAAAATATTCAAAGAAAAGTTACATATTGTTTTACATAGAGAGCTAGCTATGACCAATATACACTATATGACTATATAAACAAACAGCAATACCTGAGAGAGCAAAGGGAAAAAAACAATTGTAACATAAAATGAGGCTCTTACACAACTTTCTGGGGTTTGTCTATTTAACTTTTTTTTCTAAAAGAGAGGGTAAACAATACAAACAAACACTTCAATCCTAAAATAAAAAAATGATTTTTAAACAAAAAAAATGAATAAATAAATCAATGGAACTCCACAAGCCCATCCTACATCTTGAAGGCAAATATGTGCCTGCTGAAATAAGCACATGAATACCCATAAATGCACCCCAATCCCAATCGAGGGCCTGCAACACATGCTCTCCCAATGACTGGTTCCTACCTAACATTATATACATACTATATAAAAACAGTATAACAATTTTGGGGAAATACAAAAAAACAAAAAAAAAAAGCACAAATATAACATAGAAAACCAGATTAACTCTGTTACACATACACTAGATGTTCTCTGGTCCTCACCCCTTAGTCTCCATATTCTGCCCCTGAATATTTCCATCCCAATACCTCTATTACTACAATTCAACAAGACTTTAACTTATCTTTTTGCAATGATGCCTTCGGGAAGAAGAGCTACTACAGAGTCAGCATCTGCTAGCCTTATAAGAAGTCTCTCCAAACGTGACTGCTCCATGGTGACTGAGACTGATCAGTTGTCATAGATAATTATAGATTTAAAAAACTTTGCCAAGGAACAAAATAAAATACTTAAAGCCTCATTAAAAAAGGTAATTCAGAGAAGTTTTTGGGCCAACTGGAAGATCATGATTCAAACCGAGCCAGAAGGGACAATCCTAGAATCCTGGGTATCCCTTCAAATACCAAGAAAGGTGACATGCTGAATGAAATATCTTGAGTTGGAATGGCATCTCTGGTTCCCACATCTTCGAAATTTCAAGCCCAAGGTCATGTAGTCCCACCAGATTTACAACGAGAAGGTTGATTTACTCCTACAACATGATCATAAGGTTTGTAAGATACTCCATTCAGCAGATTGTCCTACTGGAAGCAAAGAAGACAAAGTTCATTATTGCCAAATGTCACAAAATTATTTTTTTCCCAACTACAGTGCACAGACAGCACAAGCTCGTAAGGCTATGTTCCTAGTCCTGAAGAAATCCAGGGATATCGGCATTCAGGCCTTTCTTGTCTCTCCTGCCAAAGTCCACTTAATGCACACTGACTCACAGCACCTCTTCTCAAATCCAAAGTTGGCTATGGAGGCAATCTTTCTTTCAACTGGTACCGGGCCTTTCTGACTGTTTTGCAAATTCTGAATTTTTTAAAATGGCATTGTAGTATTATTACTTTATTTTGAGTTTATCTGTACTTTAATATCTTGGTATGGGGTTTGTTTTATGTAACTGTTACTGTATTCGGATGTGGTATGGCTGGAAGTGGGGGGTAGGGGGATCAGTCATGTGGGTCTTGTACCACACTTTCCTTGGGTCTGCCTTGGGCTATGAACTTTTCTTTTTTAATTGTTTAATGGGGTTCTATTGGGTAGTGGTGGGAGGGAATTTGCAATTCTCTGCATGACTGCATCCTTATAATTTTGTTCATTGATTTTATATTTCTTACTGTTGTTTCCTATTTTCTATGTTGTAATGGCTAATTTCAATATTCTCTCTTGGAATGTTACAGCACTGTGAGAAGAAGAGATTGTGTGTTAACAATCTTCTACTGGGCAAGCGTAGCGTACATAGTTTTTCTTTTTATCTAAAGATGCACAGCACATTGCATCCAAGAGTATTTTGTTGCTGCCATGTCATCTGTGTCCACCCGTAAAAGTGCCATTATTATTTTAGTTAGACACTCATTACAGCTTGAGATTTTTGCATCTGGGGAGATGATGACAGAAGGTTTTGTTACGCTTTAGGTGTTCTGGGTGTTCTTTTGACATCACTAAAAACACTCTGTCATGTGTTGGCTTTGAACTTATTATAAGTATCAATGCAAACTCTTTCATTTACCCATTTCTAGATAGAGCTCCTCTAACCTATCAGAATGTTCCACCCTCCTCTTCCTTTGTGGACCTCTATTTCCACCATTCCTTCAATCATTTTGGATGTTTTTGGATGTTGCTGGGATGGGGACTTTATGATGTTGCACTTTTTTGATCTTGTTGTTCCTTTTTTCTCTATTTAATCAATAATAAATTGTTAAAAAAATGAATGGAAGCAACTGCAGGAAGGAAGAGGAGTAAACATATGTGTCAGTAAGGCAAGGACAAAACAGAAAAGAGAAATAGGAATAAGATGGCAAAGACATCAATTGCCCCAACAGAATACTGTAAAGGCCACAGTTGTGAACCATGTAACCAATGTTGGCCTTACAATGGCCTAACAATGGCAGAGGCTGAGCAAAGAGTACAGACTAATGTAATTCAGTCCTCTGTGTCCTCCATTATCCAAATATTCCATTGTGAAAATGGGTGAGTAATCATATAGTGCTGTAATTCCTCCTTCATGCTTTTACACTTACATTTACTTTTTGTAATAGCTATATGTTTCAAGTTCCTAAAAAATACATGCACATTTCTGCAGAGGAGTGAGTGAGTGCCATTCAAACCTGGTGATTGTTGTTTTACTGATACCTTTTTATTCTACATTGCTTTGTGATTTGTACCTTTCTGTGTTTCTTAATTTGAGAAAGTTGCATAAATGTACAAAATATGGAAACTGGGGTATGTGGCGTGAATTGAATTCCATTATCTTTCTTTGGTGAGAAAGAAGGAAAGAAACAAATTTGGAATTTTGCAAATTAAGAGAATGCTAATAGTGTACACTAATATTTTTAGCTTTTTAAACACCATGGAATAAATGAGGACTTATTCATTGATTAAATTATTTGCTTTGATAGATAGATAGATAGATAGATAGATAGATAGATAGATAGATAGATAGATAGATAGATAGATAGATAGATAGATAGATAGATAGATAGATAGATAGATAGATAGATAGATAGATAGATAGATAGATAGATACTTTATTAATCCCAAGGGGAAATTCACATACTCCAGCAGCAGCATACTGATACAAAAAACAATATTAAATTAAAGATTGATAACAATGCAGGTAAAAACAGACAATAACTTTGTATAATGTTAATGTTTACTCCCCTGGGTGGAATTGAAGAGTCGCATAGTTTGAGGGAGGAACGATCTCCTCAGTCTGTCAGTGGAGCAGGACAGTGACAGCAGTCTGTCGCTGAAGCTGCTCTTCTGTCTGGAGATGATACTATTTAGTGGATGCAGTGGATTCTCCATAATTGATAGGAGCCTGCTGAGCGCTTGTCGCTCTGCCACAGATGTCAAGCTGTCCAGCTCCATGCCAACAATAGAGTCTGCCTTCCTCACCAGTTTGTTCAGGCGTGAGGCGTCCTTCTTCTTAATGCTGCCTCCCCAGCACACCACCGCGTACAAGAGGGCGCTCGCCACAACTGTCTGATAGAACATCTGCAGCATCTTATTGCAGATGTTGAAGGACGCCAGCCTTCTAAGGAAGTATAACCTGCTCTGTCCTTTCTTACACAGAGCATCAGTATTGGCAGTCCAGTCTAATTTATCATCCAGCTGCACTCCCAGGTATCTGCACACAGTCACCTCTGATGATCACAGGGTCCATGAGGGGTCTGGGCCTCCTAAAATCCACCACCAGCTCCTTGGTTTTGCTGGTGTTCAGGTGTAGGTGGTTTGATTCGCACCATTTAACAAAGTCCTTGATTAAGTCCCTATACTCCTCCTCCTGCCCACTCCTGATGCAGCCCATGATAGCAGTGTCGTCAGCGAACTTTTACACGTGGCATGACTCCGAGTTGTATTGGAAGTCCGATGTATATAGGCTGAACAGGACCGGAGAAAGTACAGTCCCCTGTGGCGCTCCTGTGTTGCTGACCACAATGTCAGATGTTTAGTTCCCAGGACGCACATACTGAGGTCTGTTTTTAAGATAGTCCACGATCCATGCCACCAGGTATGAATCTACTCCCATCTCTGTCAGCTTGTCCCTAAGGAGCAGAGGTTGGATTGTGTTGAAGGCGGTAGAGAAGTCTAAAAACATAATTCTTACAGCACCACTGCTTTTGTCCAAGTGAGAGAGGGATCGGTGTAGCATATAGATGATGACATCCTCCGCTCCCACCTTCTCCTGATATGCAAACTGCAGAGGGTCGAGGGCGTGTTGAACCTGTGGCCTCAGGTGGTGAAGCAGCAGCCTCTCCATGGTCTTCATCACATGTGATGTCAGAGCAACAGGCCGGAAGTCATTCAGCTCACTAGGACGTGATACCTTTGGGACTGGGGTGATACAAGATGTTTTCCAAAGCCTTGGGACTCTCCCCTGTTCCAGGCTCAGGTTGAAGATGCGCTGTACAGGACCCCCCAGCTCCGATGCACAGACCTTCAGCAGTCGTGGCGATACTCCATCTGGACCCGCTGCTTTGCTGGCACGAAGTCTCCTTAGCTCTCTGCTCACCTGCGCTGTTGTAATTATGGGTGGGGATGTCTCTCCTATGCTGGTATCAGCAGAAGGATGTGTGGAGTGTTCAGTACTCTGAGGTGAGAGTGAGAGTGGGTTAGGGTGGTCAAACCTGTTAAAGAATTTGTTCATTTGGTTTGCTCTCTTCACGTCTCTCTCGATGGTGGCACCCCGTTTCGAGCTGCAGCCAGTGATGATCTTCATCCCATCCCACACTTCCTTCATGCTGTTATTCTGCAAATTCTGCTCCAGCTTTCTCCTTCACCGCCCTGAGCTGGACTCTAAATTCCTTCTGCACGCGCTTGAGCTCATGCTGATCACCGCCTTTAAAAGCCCTTTTCTTCTGGTTCAAAAGGCCCTTGATGTCACTTGTAATCCATGGCTTGTTGTTAGCATAGCAGCGTACAGTTCTTACTGGAACTACAACGTCCATACAGAAGTTGATGTAGTCAGTAGTGCAGTCAACAACCTCCTCAATGTTCTCACTATGTGATCCCTGCAGGATATAATAATAATAATAATAATAATAATAATAATAATAATAATAATTCATTACATTTATATAGCGCTTTTCTCAGTACTCAAATAACGCTATCCACACAGGGAGGAACCGGGAAGCGAACCCACACTCCTCCACAGTCTCCTTACTGATATCCCAGTCTGTAGTTCCAAAGCATTCTCTCAGAGCCTTCTCTGCCTCAGGGGACCACTTCCTGAATGAGCGTGTGGTTGTAGGTAGGACCCTCACTCTTGGTTTGTAGTGAGGCTGAAGCAGAACCAGGTTATGATCTGCTTTCCCAAGCGCTGACAGCGGGGTGGCGCTGTATGCATCTTTAACGTTTGCATACAGTAAATCAATACTCTTATTTCCCCGGGTGCTACATACTGGGAGAAGGCAGGTAATGTTTTGTCCAGCGTCACATGGTTAAAGTCTCCAGCGATTAGCACAAGCGCCTCAGGGTGCTGCGTTTGTAATTTAGCAACAGCAGAATGGATGATGTCACTCGCTGTCTCCACGTCCGCCCGAGGAGGGATGTAAACAATAACAACAATGACGTGTCCAAACTCTCTGGGCAAGTAATATATACGCAAACTTACGGCCAACAGTTCGATGTCCCTGCAGAAAGTGGAGACTTTGACGTTAACATGTCCAGCGTTACACCACCGTGTATTAACATAGAGAGCGAGTCCTCCTCCTTTGTGCTTCTCGCAGGTACTTGCATCTCTGTCCGCTCTAACTGTGCTAAACCTGGGTAGTTCCACGTTAGCATCTGGGATGGTGGTAGTTAGCCACGTTTCGCAAAAGCACAACAAACTGCATTCTCTGTAGGTTCTGACATTTTTCATCAGCGCAGCCAGTTTGTCGATCTTATTTGAGATTGAGTTCACATTTCCCAGAATCACAGGAGGCACCGAAGGCTTAAAACGCCACTTTCTCGCAAGCCGCTTCATTTTTAGCTTAGTGCCGACTGTGATGCTACGATGCCGCCTTCTTACCTTGTCGGGTAAATAGGGAACCACACCGGCACTGGCATTTGTTCTCAGCGCTTGAAGTTGAGTACTTGAATAGATGAGTCTCGGCGTGTAAAAATTCATGCCCATGTTATAAAAGAGTGTGGAATTTGGAGTCATAAGTTAAAGATTCTGGGTTAGTTATGGCCTTTAAAAGGCTTCAGGTGGGCACAGGTGCACATGAAACATGCATGAGTCATTCTGGGGATGACTGGAGTGCTTCGCTTGTCGCACATCCCTGTGATTTTTTTTTAATCACCTTAGTCAGTAGGGGGGCCTCTTTGGCAATGTCTTAAATTGGTTTGAGTTTTACTTAACAGATTGAAAATTATTTGTTAGTTGTTGTAATTATCCTTTGCAGACAAATGATATTCTATATGGTGTTCCACAAATGTCTATCCTAGCTAGATCCACTGCTCTTTTCGATCTACATGCTTCCATTAAGTTAATGAGCTACCACAGCTATGCTGATGACACACAACTGTATTTATCAATAGCATCTGATGACACCAACTCTCTTGGTTCACTGACCCAATGTCTTACTTGTGTTTTTCTGAATGGATGAGTAGTAATTTTCTCAAACTAAGTAAGGAGAAAACAAAAATCTTGGTCATTGGCAAAAATGGATATAGTGACAGTATTAGAAATAAACTTGATCCATTAGGCTTACAAGTCAAGATGGAGGTAAAGAATTTAGTGGTAATTATAGACTCTGACCTAAATTTTAAATATCATATTAATCAGATTACCAGGACAACATTTTTTCACTTAAGGAATATAGCAAAAGTTAAATGCCTTATAACTTTGCAAGATACTGAAAAATTAGTTCACTCTTTTGTTTTTAGTCAATCAGATTACTGTAACTCACTCCTTTCAGGACTAGCCAAGAAAGACATCAATCGGTTGTAACTAGTGCAGAATCTTAAATAGGAAAAGAAAATCCAAGCATCTCTCTCCTGTTTTGATGCCATTACACTGGTTACAAGTGCCATTCAGAATTGACTTTAAAATACTGCTTATGGTTTACAAAGCCTTAAATAATCTCGTTCCATCCTATATATTTTGAATGCCTGTCACCTTATATTCATAATCATAACCTTAGATCTTCAAATGAGTGTCTGTTTATTATTCCGAGAGCTAAACTTAAAAGAAGTGGTGTGGCAGCCTTCTGCTGTTATGCACCTAAAACCTGGAATAGTTTACCGATAGAAATTTGCCAGGCTAATACGGTGAAGCACTGTAAAAAACTGCCAAAAACCCATTATTTTATCATGGCTTTCTCATAGCTACATTTTAGTGTACCCCTGATAAACCATATATGCATTGAATTATCATTTTCTTCATGGCTCTGAAATCCATTCTAATCTCTGCTGTCCTTTTTCCATTTTTTCTGTGGTGTTGATCTGCGCCACCACCACCTGATCAAGGCACATTACAGTCCCTGTGTTGATGGATTGAAGGTAGTACCCCAGATGTCCACATGACCATCATCATTAAATTCTTTCAAGCAAAGCCTGAAAACCATGAGGACTGATTTAGATAATTTATGTTAGGTAGAATGCCCAGTGAGGGCTAGGTGATTTTATGACCTTGGAACCCCTGTAGATTTTGTTATTTTTCTACAGCCCATCTGTAGTTTTTTTTTTTTTTTTTTTTTTTTCCTCCCAACCATCATACTTACTTTATTCTTTGTTATTTACTATTGCCAAATCTTATTTTTGTTTTTTATAAAAGTTTCTTTCATCGTCTTGTAAAGCACTTTGATCTACACCATTTGTATGAAAATATGCTATATAAATAAATGTTGTTGTTGTTGTCTGATACTACCTTGGTTTTTTCTCTGGTTTTATAGCTGAAAGTCTTTCAGGTAGCTTGGTTTCTTAACAGTCTTTTGGGACCAACAAACAGGTAGAGCTACACATTTGAGTGTCCATATCACTTGTTCCACTCACACCCTGACACTCCACATCTGAATCCACTGGGTCTATCACCATGTCTTTAGAGCCTGGACAAACATCTGTATGCATTTTAGTTGCCTCTTTTGCTTGGTAAATCTTCTCCAATGCCTTCCAACCTAATGGTCTCCTCTGGAATTGCAAGAATCAGAACCACATGTGTCCTCACAATTATGCATTTCCCAAGTTTGAACTTGTGTGATACTGGAGCAGTCATCTTTATTATAAACTACTTTGACCCACTTTGGCCTACCCCTGAAATTTCTTGTGATCACTCAATTTCCTTCATAGAACCCTCTGCCCTTTGAATGATTGTTATGATTTTCTTTTTGCTTCAATGGTTTTGTATTCCACATTTTTCCTAAAGTCTGGACATATCAGGTCAAGTGTTGTTCTCAGCTTATGACCCTTTAACATCTCTGTTAGAGAGACCAGTATTGGATTGGGACATAATGCTATAACTGAACAATAGTCTGGCAACTTCAGTAGCAATATTTCCTTCTCTGTCTTTCTTCATTACTTTTTAAGTCTGCATTGCTCTCTCAGCTAAACCATTTGAAGTGGCATGAAAAGGTGCAGAGGTCACATGAACAATTTCATTCTTCTCCATTGTAGCCCCTAGGCTCATATAGTATTCACCTCAATAGTGTTTACTGGTTCCTTGGAAAAGAATAATTATTATTTAGTCATGTTAAGTGTTGACGATGTATTCAGTTTAGTTATTGTGTTTGGTTAATAGAAATGATTCACATTAAGGTTAATACATTCTGTATTTTGGTTGTAATGTACCGTGAACCATGTGCTTGTGTTTAAAGACAACCAATGTTGTTTAACTATGGGAGTTGAAGTGTCATGTCAGTGTTTCTGTAATGTGATTGGCTGAGAGGCAGGCGGTAAAAAAAAAAAAGTTGAGAGAGAGGGCAGGCAGTGCTCGTACTAGGACCAGAGAATGAATGCATGGAGTTAAAAAAAAAGAGGTGAGTTTTACGGTGTTGTGGATGCTTTTAGCTCCTGTTGGTGTACATGGTACAACCTGTTGGACGACAATACAGTAAGAAGCCGCTGTTAAAGAAGCGGTGTAGTTCGGATTAGCATTACAGGCTAACCAGCTTAGCTAGCCTGAGAAGAAACGCTGTATACTCCGGATAGCGCTCCAGGTGACTAAGGGAAAGCCTTGCAACCCCTCTGGCAACGAGGGAAAACAGCAGGTTTCACCTCATTTGATGGACTACAGTAACTCCTTTTTGCTTGCAGTGTTTTGCCGTGAGCCTGCCTGCAGGACGACACAAGTCCCACAGCATGGAACTGCTGCGCTTGGACAATGAACACTGACATTTACTCTGCTTATTTGTGAATACTTTGAACAGGCTTCAAAAGTTTTTGACCACCACATTCCCGAGTATTGACCAGGCCTGCAACAAGGGGGGTTTGTTGTAATATTACTTTTATTTTGTGTAGTCGTCGGCTTCTGTGTGTGTGTGGCCCCATAAAGTTGTGAGTTAAGGTGAGGTTATAGTAATTAATTTTGCTCATATGATATATTTGTTATTGTGTTTTCTTTAACAGTGGGATGTTTTAAATGCTGGGAAAAGCAAAGAGTTAAAAGTGCATATATAAGGTTTAAGTACACTGCCTGAACCTGAATGTATTTGTAGTGAAGGGTGAATTTACTGCAATTTTTTTGAGTTTTCTAATTTATGTCATCTATAATTTATGGGAATTTTGTTTGGATTTAATAACAAATAGTTTTATTTATTTATTTCATCTATTTTTCCAATTTAGTTAATACATTTTGTTATATTTTGGGGACATATTTGTATTATGATTTGTGTTAAAAGTTACTAATTGTGAAATAGCTGGCAGCTTATTACTGGGGAGTAGGTATTAGTTAAAGGATTCTAATTTATCCTCTAAAAACATGTATTTAAAATTAAAGAGTTTTTCATAAATCAGCTCCTCTGATTCCCATGCCGCTCATTGACATTCCCTTTGAGTGTATTGGGGTGGATATTGTAGAACCCCTTGAGACCTCAGCCCGCAGCCAAGAATATATACTCATGCTGGTGGATTACACTACACAATACCCTGAGGCAATCCCCTTGAGAGTTACCAATTCCAAAAATATCACACAGGAACTGGTAGGGGTCTTTGCATATGTTGGTATTCATAAGGAAGTCTTAACAGACTAGGAAATACTCTTCACTTTGGAGACATTCAGGGAGGTTGCCAAATAACTCAAAATTAAGCACTTGAAGACCTCAGTGTATCATCCTCAATTGAAGGTCTAGGAGAGCAGTTCGATCAAATGCTCAAACAGATGCTATACAAGGTGGCCAGAAGGAACTGGGATCAGCTACTCCCCCTCATTCTATTTGCTTACCAGGAGGTCCCACATGCGCTACATACAGTGATGGCCAAAAGTCTTGAGAATGGCACAAATATTGTTTTTCACAACATTTGCTGCTTCAGTGTTTTAGATCTTTATGTCAGATGTTTCTATGGTATAGTGAAGTACAGTATAATTACATGCATTTCATAAGTTTCAAAGGCTTTTATTGACCACAAGTTCGCAATGAAATTAAGGTCTGGGGAGTTTCCTGGCCAAGGACCCAAAATGTTGATGTTTTGTTCCCCGAGCCATTTAGTTATTACTTTTGCATTATGGTATTGTTCTTCACCAAACTGTTCTTGGCTGGTTGGGAGAAATTGCTCTCAGAGGATGTTTTGGTACCATTCTTTATTCATGGCTGTGTTCTTAGACAAAAGTATTAGTGATCCCACTCCCTTGGCTGAGAAGCAATCCCACACATGAATGGTCTCAGGATGCTTTACTGTTGGCATGCCACATGACTGATGGTAGCGCTCACCTTTTCTTCTCCGGACAATCTTTTTTCCGGATGCCCCAAACAATCGGAAAGGGGATTCATCAGAGAAAATTACTTAACCCTAGTCCTCATCAGTCCAATCCCTGTACCTTTTGTAGAATATCAGTCTGTCCCTGGAGAGAAGTCTGTTCTTGGAGAAGTGGCTTCTTTGCTGGCCTTCTTGACACCAGGCCATCCTCCAAAAGTCTTCACTATGCTTGCAGATGCACTCACACCTGCCTGCTGCCATTCCTGAGCAAGGTCTGCATTGGTGGTGCCCCAATCATGCAGCTGAATCAACTTTAGGAGACGACCCTGGTGCTTGCTGGACTTTCTTGGGTGCCCTGAAGCCTTCTTCACAACAGCAGTGGAAATTGATTTTTTGGAATTAAGTTCATTTTCATAGCAAAGAGGGACTTTGCAATTAATTGCAATTCATCTGATCACTCTCTATAACATTCTGGAGTATATGCAAATTGCCATCATAAAAAATGAGGCAGCAAATTTTGAAATTGATATTTGTGTCATTCTCAAAACTATTGGCCATGACTGTACTCTATGGAGTTCTACCCATTTGGGTTATTGTATGGACAACAACCTAGGGGACTATTAGATATTCTAAAAGAAGGTTGGGAAGATGAGGCACTCCTTTCCACAAATATTCTTAAATATATCGTGCAATTGATAAAATTCAGCCTGTATTACATTTTTGAGTATGCGTAATCAGCACAGGCCAGCTCTTACAATCTTAACACGACACTTGTGAGTCCTGTACCAGAGACCATGACATGATACTCATTCACACTTCCCATTCTAAATTAATTTCTAAATTATTGCCACATTGACAGGGCCTCTACAAATTTAAAGAAAGAAAGGGACCAGTCGATTATTAGGTGAAATAACCAAATGGACAATCTCTCAAGCGAGTTTACCATGTCAATCCGTTGAATCTGTGGATTCCGGGCAACCTCATTGTTTCTTTGTGCTAAAAAATGCCCTTAATTTGGAACCAATTTGACATCTAAACAATGACAAGAGCTCAAAGCAGCCATTTTGTTTGTCCCAGAAGTGATAGATAAGAAACCCAGAAGAACCTCTCTAATTACTCATGACATTGTTAAAGAGCTAGGAGTAGTCATCCGAGAACACATGTACCACCTCCCAGAAACAAACTGTGCAGAAGTGGAGCTTGAGATCAAACAAATGCTGGACCTTGGTGTGTCAGAGGAAAGTTTTAGTCCCTGGTCTAGTCCCATCGTTCTGGGTCCAACAACATCCTCTGTCTTAATCAAGTCTTCCAATTTATTGCTTATTTGATGCCATGAGTGGATGAACTCCTCAACCAGCTTGGTAAAGAACAATACTTGACTATTCTTGACATGTCAAAAGGGTACTAGCTAATTCCTTTAACAGAATCCACAAATGAAAAGACCATGTTCAGCATCCCTAGTAGCCACTGGCAGTATCTTGTTCTCTTATTCAGATCACATGTTCCAGTGTCTGGTGGATATGCTTCCACAGCTCATATAGTGCCACATACCTGGATGTTGTCATCATCTACTCTAGCATCTGGGAGGAATACATGCTGCATGTTCATGCTGTGCTTCTGACACTAAGTGAAGACGGTCTTCAGATCAATCCAAATAAATGTTATTGGGTTGACAGAGGACAAAAACTTAGGCTACTTGGCGGGTAGAAGCACGGTACAGTGTGCCAAGGTTGATGCCATTATTAGGTGGCCCCATCTAAAGACCAAGTGGCAAGTGCAAGCCTTTTTGTGGTTAGAGGGGTACTATCACCGGTTTGTTCCCCGTTCCTCTGAGAGGCAGGCACCCTTGACAGCTTTTACAAAGAAGTGCACTCCTAAATCAGTGGTATGGGTTACCAAAACAAAAGCCACATTTTGTGACTTAAAACAGGCCCTTATGTCTACACTAATTCTGTCTGCTCTTAATTTTTCTCTACTTTTTATTCTCTAGACTGATGTTTTCAACAAAGGTCTCCGTGCCATGATGAGCCAAAGTATCGATGGTATAGAACACCACATCATGTACCTAAGCTGAAAATTGCTAGACAAAAGAGATCAGGTATGCACCAGTGGAACATGAGGCTCTGGAAATCAAGTGGGGTATTAACCAACCTAGTTACTATCTTCTTGGATGTGAGTTCATTTTGGTTATGGACCATGCATCTCTCCAGTGGATGGCTTTGCCTAAGGTTTTAAACCCATGCATCACCAAGTGGTTCTTGGACCTCCAGCCTAACAGGTTTTGCAGTCCTTCAGGTCTTTCTCCATGCCAACACCGATGTCTTGTTTTGGGTTCACAACCTCAAGTTCTGGTCTGGGCTAAGGTGGCTATAGGGTACTGTCACACACATGTGCCTTGGAGACAGCTTAAAGGCTCAGGTGGTGGTAATCCCTCACCAATCCACAGGATGGTGCTGTATTCTAAAGCCTCTTCTTTTGTTTCCTGTACAGATTGGATAATTGACAACCTCAACAGCTCTGTCTTCCTTTCTGGTGTCATTGAACTTGGACCTGCCTCCTCTCTCCTGGCTGGCATTTAACCAGAAGGACCCCAACACATGAATGGTCTCAGGATGCTTTACTGTTAGCATGAGAGAAGTGTTGCCATCTTGGATATGCTGGAACTTGGCTAATCTGAGACTTGCATCCTTAGGAACATTCTGCATTTATTGTTTTGCCCTTACAATAAATAGGGTTGTAATGTCACCTCAAATCTTTGTCTTGTCCTCCTTTATAAATGACATGAGACCACCATAAAATGCAACCATCTTGCACACTTAGATCAGACTTCCCATTGATATATGGCACAAACTCTGGCCCAAGCCTTTAAAATAAACTCCTTTACCTTTCTCAAAACTAGATCTTTGTGTGATATGTATGTACCTCTGCTGCTGATACCACCGGTATGTCTTTTATCATCAATACTCTGTAGTCTTGGTCTTCAGGTGGACTTTAGACTGGTAAAGGTAAACAACTTAATGCATCTGCATTTCCACGTTCCTTTCCTTTCCAGTGTATGATCTCATATTCATAAGCTTGTAATGTTACTACCCACCTCTGAATGTGCGGTGAAACCATCTGTGAGACTGCCTTCATTTCATGAAAAAGGGCCCGAAGAGGTTTATGGTCTGTGTAAATGGGATATTTACTACCATAGATGTACTTGTGGAAACTCTGTATCAGAACATGACTACCAGATCCTCTTTGTCAAGCTGTGAATAGTTCTGTTCAGCTGGTGTTAAGAGTTCCAGACATGAAACCTGTAGGTCTTTCTTGTCCATCAGGCATCCTATGTGACAGGACAGCACCCACCCCATAAAATAATGCATCACAAGTCATATAAAGTCTTTATAACTTCATGATGTACATGTACATCAGAGGACTGAATGGGCTTTTTAGATTTTGCAAAAGCAGCTTCCTGCTCTTTCCCCCCAAGCCATTTAACTTCTTTCTTCAACACCTTATGTAATGGGGCTAAAAAAGCTCTCCTTAGGAACACACATTTAATTCTCTTTAGCCTTAAGCCTGCTCCTTCTAACATTCTAAGTATTTTGCTCAGTGTTATCAGAAGCCCCTGATCATAATGGCCTGTCACCAGGATATACTCCAGATAAATGTCTACATGCTTCAGTCACTGCAGCAATCCCACAAAGATTCTTTGAAGAATGATGGAACTGGAAGACAGTTCAAAGGGAAGATGATTTACTGTAAATAATCCTTTATGTGTGTTGATGATGGCATATTTTGTAGACTCTCTATCCAGAATTATCTGTTGGTATGTATGACTCACCACCTGGAAGCTTTTCAAAAAGGTCTTTAATTTTTGGAATTGGATACTGGTCTTGTTTGGACTCCAAATTGACAGTAGGTTTGTAGTAGGCTGTAGGCTAAGGAATGGGCTGGAGGAGGAGTATAGGGACCTAATCAATGACTTTGTTAAATGGTGCAACTCAAACCACCTACAACTGAACACCAGCAAAACCAAGGAGCTGGTGGTGGATTTTAGGAGGCCCAGACCCCTCATGGACCCTGTGATCATCAAAGGTGACTGAGTGCAGATGGTGCAGACCTATAAATATCTGGGAGTGCAGCTGGATGATAAATTAGACTGGACTGCCAATACTGATGCTCTGTGCAAGAAAGGACAGAGCCGGTTATACTTCCTTAGAAGGCTGGCATCCTTCAACATCTGCAATAAGATGCTGCAGATGTTCTATCAGACAGTTGTGGCGAGCGCCCTCTTCTACGTGGTGGTGTGCTGGGGAGGCAGCATTAAGAAGAAAGACGCCTCACGCCTGGACAAACTGGTGAGGAAGGCAGGCTCTATTGTTGGCATGGAACTGGACAGTTTAACATCTGTGGCAGAGCGAAGGGCGCTCAGCAGGCTCCTATCAATTATGGAGAATCCACTGCATCCACTAAATAGTATCATCTCCAGACAGAAGAGCAGCTTCAGCGACAGACTGCTGTCACTGTCCTGCTCCACTGACAGATTGAGGAGATCGTTCCTCCCCCAAACTATGCGACTCTTCAATTCCACCCGGGGGGGTAAACGTTAACATTTAACATTATACAAAGTTATTGTCTGTTTTTCACCTGCATTATTATTATTATCAATCTTTAATTTAATATTATTTATTGTATCAGTATACTGCTGCTGGATAATGTGAATTTCCCACTGAGATTAATAAAGTATCTATCTATCGATCTATCTATCTATCTAGTCTCCACAGATCCTCACAGACCCATCTTGCTTTAAAACAGGAACTATTCGAGCAGCCCATTCATAGAATTTTACAGGCGCAATGATATATTCCCTAAGAAGTCGATCCAATTCAGTCTTCACCTTTTGCCTTGCATGTTATTTCCTTATCTACATAAATTTTTGTTGGTGGACCTTTCCATGTTCCCAAATCTTTTTTAATAAATAAACTCATGCTTCCTGAAGTTGGTTGGTTATCTGACAGTCTGTTTTATTCTGCCCCATTCTATATGTAATTCTTTATTTCATCTATGGCCCAGCAGGTTTGGGTCTTTATCTGGCCCAACTGCCAGTGGTAATAGTTTAACAAACTAACAGTATTTTAGAGTCACATTTGTAGCACCAAGGACATTATTAACCTTCTTTCCTGTATAGGTCTTCATATGAAGGGAACACCTCCTTAATACTCTCTTTTCCACTAGCCCCTAATTTTGAATGCTCAACCCATGTCATTATAGTTACATTACATTCAGTGTCTACTTCAAAGATAATGGGGACACTGTTAATTTTTAATGTCAAGGTAAATGGTGCAAACCTTTGAAGTTTGGATACCTTTAGATTATACATTGTAAACACAACCCCTGCATTACTGAAGTCTGTTTCAATGGTTTCACTAATTTGATGTGCTTTTTGTTTTTTCTCTGTTCTCTGCTTCAGTCTTTCTTTCGTAAAAGTTTAAAAAGCATCAGCAGTTGATTGGGCCTTGCGCATTTTCCTAATTCAGCCCTTTCTGCCACATCTGTGGCATTTTTCATTTAAGAAACAAACTTGTCACCCTGTGTTCACCTCCACATCTGAAACATGTTTTCAGATGGTCCCTATCCAATGATGGCTGCCTTGAGACCAACTTGTATACTGCCAATTGATTTGTGTACTTTGCAGAAGCCCCCTTGTTTATTTTCAATGGTTTTTGCAAGTCCTGCACGTTTTTGTTGGCTGTTTCCAATGCTTGCGGCACTTTTAGGGCTTTCTCAGAAGTTAATTCAGGTTCTGGAAACAAGCGGCACTGGATGTGATCATTTTCTGTGCCACAATTACCACAAACAAGGCGGTCCCATAACATTTCTGGTGTGGCGGAAGTGCTGCCATCCAGGGTTTCATAACCGTCCGGGTGCCCCCTGGCGGTGGCCACGTCCTCCCATAGGGATGAGCATCCCAGCTCCGTTCCAGTGGCCCACAAGCAGACCCGGGCGGCTGCCCTCTCGTGGCCCAGGGGAGGTATCATCTCTCTCGGGGACCATCCAGGCGTCCCGGCTGGGTAGGGTCCTCAGCCATCTGTGACACTATATACAGAATATTAACAAAATGCTGTATATGTGAAATTAGGATTGGTACATAATTATCAATGCTTTAAAAGTAAATAAAGCAGAGTGGGTACAAAAAGGAATTAATAGATATGAGGGGAAAACTACACAAATAGTGTTGTGGTGTGAAATATACTCTGTATACATAAAATCCTAAGCCTAAAATTGCAACGTTTTTTTGCAATGATTTTATGTGACATTTTTATGTCACGTTTTTTGTCACCCTTTAAATCGGGATTATTTTAAAACCTAAATATACATGTTTGGTATCATTCTTTTCTTAATTTATCAAACTTTATTGTGACGTTGTTAGATTTTCAGATTCTTATTCCACTTTTAAATTATAAATTAAAGAATATCAAGAACTCACATCCTGTGAGACGAGACTTTGTGCCAAAAGATTTAACCATGCCTGGGGCCGGAAATTAAAGACAAAGAGTAGGACAGCTGCTGTACATGCTTTTAAAAGTTCAAAGCGCCACGCGAGATGCAGATCACGTGGCACAGCAGCAGCAGCAATCCAGCAGAGGAGGTAAAAAAAAACAAACTGTTATTTGCTTGAGGTTATACATGTAGAAGGGAAGGTGGGGAGACGTTGTAAAGTTCAATACCTTATAAACAGTGGGAAGTCTATGGGTTTTTCAGGCATTCTGACAAAGGCTACATATTAATAATAGAAAAGGGGAAAGTAGAGTAAAATGTGATGTGAATTTCCCCTTGGGATTACATCTTGCCTGAAGAAGGGGCCTGAGTTGCCTCGAAAGCTTGCATATTGTAATCTTTCTAGTTAGCCAATAAAAGGTGTCATTTTGCTTGGCTTTTCCCTTGGGATTAATAAAGTATCTATCTATCTATCTATCTATCTATCTATCTATCTATCTATCTATCTATCTATCTATCTATCTATCTATCTATCTATCTATCTATCTATCTATCTATCTAGAACTCTACCAAGACAAAACAAATAGTATGCCTAGTAGTGCTATAAGTAGGTGTAAACAATGTATATAGTCTGTTAAATGAAGACAAATGTTTAATGACACTGCTGAATACAACTGTAAACTGCTAGGAATGTAAAATGTTTACTGCATATACTGTAAGCAGGTATGGTGAATAAAACAACAAAGATACCAACAAGGTGGTTTAATTCTATATAATATCTCTAAATATCCTGAATATATTTTCCAACACCTGCTCTGTATGTACCATGGTTATACAATATGATTATATTGATGTACAATTTATATCTGTTCCTGCATCTCTTAAACATTTTGATTTGAACTTATACAGTATTGTGTATTAAGCAAGGAGCTTAACAGGTGCATTTCTAGCAGCTTCTGCTATTAAAAAGGGAATATCCTATTTTTATTGTGACTATATTTTTTCAGTGTTTCACACTGTGGTGATTGATTCAGTGTTTACTCTACACTTGCACTTCTTCCAAGGAAAAGTATATAAAACAACACCTCAAAACTGTCCCTGTGTGTTCTCCACAATAATTTAGTGTCTCATTTGGCATTTGTGCTATGATAAACTTAGGAATCTAATAACCTTTTAAAAAAATAAACACAGAATTAATTGAGATAAGTAGGGGAGTATACTTTTTTTCAGAAAAATACTCAAAAATATAATTATCAAGCTTTAACTAAGATTCATAGATATACTTAAAGTTAAAGAAAGCTTGATGCATTGAGTTTAATATCAAGTTAACGATTTGACAAATGAAAAATATGTTAAAGGATGAAGACAAATGAAAAACAGTTTAAATGTTTTCAAATCATCAATTTAAATTACTGATTTTCAGTGAATAAAGGAATCTGGAGAAGATATTATATTACATACCTCTGTTTCACTAAATATAAGGGAAAGGAGAACTTCATTCAAAAACATTATTACATGTGTTAATTAGAAGATGCAGTAAAGTGAAACATTCCTCATTAATGTGACGTGCCTAATCTTGCATACCAACAAAAATAACATGTCATATTACCCAAGAGATAAACAGAAGTAGCTGGAAACGCTGTCCGTAATGTGACTTCCAGACTGTAATGAGGAAGATGATATGACAGGCTTCAGGTTTGGAATGTACAAAAGTTTTCTGTGGAGAGTCAAAAGCAAGGGATGGGAAATGCTAATAACAAGCAATAAAGAAAATAATTAGTTATAGCTGATTCTAAATGATACATTATTATTCATGCATATATCTAGCTTTTAGAAGAGAAAAAAACAAAATGATTAATGTCTGGCTTTTTTATCTCTGTTTAAAACATCTTTTGCAGTTCTTCAACCAAGTGCTTTAACCTCAGTACAGTATCTTCAAATCCTAGCCCTGGACTTGGACTTCAACCCATAGACAGTTGATGGCAGTTTCATTTGAAAAAAAGTAATCAGAAAATAGGTCTGTTTATATGTGACCTGTTTACTTTTAATCAAACAATGGTTAGTTTAGCTGTCTAATGATGTCCAAAGGCATTTAAAATAGCACTGATAGCATGTACTTCTAGACTACAGAGATGGTACAGTGCATAGATGTTATCAAACAAGCTACAGAAAAGAAAATAATAGCCCTCATGTGTCTATTAGTCCTGTTCAACTAATATTTAACATTGAAATACCTGTACTTCCAAAATGTATTATTCTCCTGACCTATCCCTTAAAGACTCAATGGCATGGACCAGCAGAGGTGTGAGTACATTCTGTAGTGCTTAGTGCTTCCTTTAAAGTTACTGTAGAAGTAGCCAAATAAAATATACAGTACTAGAAATGGAAAAGATTCAAAACTGATTAAATAAATCTACTGACTCCACAATAGATTTCTATGACATTTGAGGGGTTAAAAAATCGAAAAGATTGAACTGCTATGGTTTGCACCACTATGCCACAATTATTCCAATTATTTCTCTTCATTTATTAGCTATCTATATACTTATATGGTACACTCCACCTATGCCAAGAACTACAAATGACCTCGCTGTGTGTCTCTCTCTATGTTCCCTGCCCAAAATGGGTCTTTGTCAATTCTGTTCGCATCTGACCTAAACATAGTGCAAACTGATTATAAATCTGCATAATTAAAAATTACATTTGAAGACAAAGTTAAACATCAAGTACAAATTATTCAGTCAAGATGACGCTGACTTTTAGTGTATTCTTTTAAATCATGCAAATCAGCAATGCCAATGCTCTAGCAATGCTCTCACTCACTAAACAAGAGTGAATTTTAAAATACTCTTAAATATATGAAGTAATAAATGCAGTGATTTTGCCAGTATTAAATATATGGTTTTAATTTTGCTTTCTGTAATTTCCTTATTCACTTTGGCTTTGCAAATAGCTTTGTTCCTGTTGTTAACATTATTAGTTTTATAATTTAATATTTTCTATTATTAAACTGTTTTTCATTAAGTATGCTCTTTTTGCTAATCAGCTCTTAATTTTTTCAGTTTAGTTTGTACTCTATTTTTGACTCCAATTTTCTTACTCCCTAAAATTTGGATTTGATAAGGTAATGTTAGTATTGTATTCTTACAACTTGAATTTTATGTGTTAAAACATTAGAAAAAGTTTGACAAGAATGGACTATTCAGCTCAACAAAACTCACTATTCCTATCCACTTAATTCCTTAATCTCTTTTTCCTTAACCTGGAAAGATCCAGTTATTTTAATCTTTACTCATACCTTACCCACTGTTGCCTTGGAATCAGCCTAGATCCTCTTCTCTGCACTTTTTCTAGAGCTTCTGAGTCTCTTTTGTACTTTCGAGACAAAAACAGCTCACAATAATCCAGATGAGGCCTCACCAATGTGTTATAAAGCTTGAGCTTAACCCTTAATAGAATTGTACTCTACACATTGTGCTATATAACCTAACATTCTGTTAGCCTTTTTAATGGCTACTAAAAGCTGTCTAGAAGTTTAAATTGACAAGCCCACTAGGACTCCAAATTTGCAGGTGTAAAAAAGCAAATAAAACCCTTC
Organism: Erpetoichthys calabaricus; assembly: GCF_900747795.2. Lineage (NCBI taxonomy): Eukaryota > Metazoa > Chordata > Cladistia > Polypteriformes > Polypteridae > Erpetoichthys > Erpetoichthys calabaricus. The sequence continues at coordinate 87,566,419 of NC_041400.2, read as the reverse complement.
TAATGAGAAAAAACATTTAGAAATGTACGCACGGCTACTTATTGGCAACCAAAGTATTTTGGAGAAAAATCTATTTTTTAATTAACTCTCACACCTCAGAACAAAAACCCCTCCACTGCTTATCGTCTGTTGGACAAGGATGACATGATCATGTCAGTATGCTCTGTCTCCAATCATTATATCTTATCAAATACTTTCTGAAAGTCAAGTTAAGTAATATATGCACCACTCTGATTGTTCCTTTTTGTTGCTTCCTCATAGAATTCCAGCATGTTTGTAAAACACAACTTCCCTCTCCTGAACCCATGGTGACTCTTCAGTAAAACTCCTGTTCTTGCCATTTGTTTCCCAATGTTTTCCTGAATTCCTTCTATTAATTAATCTATGATGCAATTTGAGCTTACTGGCATAGAGTTACACATACTTTCTTACTTGTATGCTCTATTCCTCTGCCTACACTGTCAGTGCTTCTTCCTGTTAATTGACATTTACACTGTTGCCCTCTTACTAGCACTAGCTTTCCTGAACACTAAGAACTGTTTAATCAGGTAAATCTTTTTACATACTAATGTCATCTTACTAAGAAAACACACACACTGAATACTATCTGCTCCTAGTGATTTACGTTTTCACTTGCCTGTGTCTATCGCTTCTTGTCCCGTTCAGAGCATTCTCAGTAGATAGCTGTTTACCTACCAAGCAGCCCCTCTTTTACCCTCAAGGCAAGCCTGATGAATGAATGCATATGCTTACTATCTTTATTAGTGGTAACGCTTAACTTCTTCCCAGGAAAATATTACATTTACGCTTAATGATTTGCTAATACAACTGTTTATTTCCTCACTGACTTCAGCACCTGCTTCCTTCACTCTCCGCCCCACACTGCACTGCACTCAAAAAACACTACAGGCCTGAACACAGATACCTTTTCCAAACACTTGGCTACCTTTACTTCTGTTTAGGCAAAAAAGGCAACATAAACCCTTCTAAAGGGAAAAAAGCTATTCAAATTCCCACACAGCTCCTTAGTGAGAACCAAAAAAACTAAACATTTTTTATTAGGAAAAGTTGTATTTAATGAACTCTCACATAGCAGTACTACACATTGTTTGTATGTTTATATGTTAAGGATTTTGAAATCTGTCCTAAACTGTCCAGTGGAAGGACTTAGTAACTGGAATTATGTGTTCATATTTTCTTGTTCTTGTAATAATTCTTGCAGCAGCATTTCAAATTAACTGAAAGCTGTATAATGAATGATTTGAACAGCCAGTGAACACCACATTGCAGTAGTCAATCCTACTAAAAATAAATACATGAATTAAATTCATAGTATCCTGTATATTTAGAAAAAAAAAACTTAATTTTCCAAAATTTTTAAGATGGAATAAATATGTTTAGGATAGTTTTGTAATGTATCCTTTAAATGCCATGCTATTGTCTAAGATAACACCTAGATTGCAGGCTGATTCAACTAACCACAACTAATGGTGATTCCAACTGAGTTTAATAATGACAAAATATTGTTGCGGTCAGCATCATTCCCTCCAATAATGAAAATTTCTGTTTTATCTGTGTTCAAAGACATGTAGATCTCATCCATTCACTCCTCCTTACTAACACATCTAATGAAGGACAACATTGGAAAAACATCATTTGGTCTAAAAGAAAGGTATAACTGGGTGCCATCTTTGTATAAATAAAAATTACAGTTATGTTTTCTAATGATAGATACCAGTGGAAGTATAAACAGTAAAGGTCCCAGTACTGAGCCCTGCGGGATACCATATTTCACTTCTGTGTATAATGATGAAATACTGTCAGCTCATTTCTGTACATATTGGAATCAATTGGATAAATAAGAATTAAGCCAGGCAGGGACATTGCCTATAAGCACAATGTCATTTTCGTGCCTCTGTAGTAAAGTAGAATGGTCAATGGTGTAAAACACTGCACTTAAGTCTAACAACTTAATTATGGAGAAATTTCCTTCATCAGAGGACATTAGAACATTGTTTATAACATATGTAAGTATTCTGTACTTTGACTGGAGCGGAAGCCAGACTTGAATTTCACAAATAAATTGTGATATGTAAGGTGAGAATCAAGCTGATTGGCAAATATTTTTTCAAGTATTTTAGAGAAAAAGGGTAAATTTGAAATAGTGCATAATTATTAAGTGTATGTAGGTCTATGTCTGACTATTTAAGTAATGGTTTGACAACTGAAACTTTTAGTGTATCAGGAACTGCACTATTCAATAATAAGCTATTGATAATTCTAAGAACAGATGCTGCCAGAACATCCATTGTGCTTTTTACTAGTTTTGTTGGCACTGGGTCTAGGGAACAAGGAATGGATTTCATTTTATAAATTAAAGCTTTCCTGTTCTGTAACAACATTAAAAGTGGTGTATGCAAGGCAAGACATGGTTTGCCAATACAATGTGCTATCCTGCAGTGCCATTTGTTTCTCTTATGGGGCATGTGTGTCCTACAGGGGGCGATATTCCCTGGGAATGTGGTAGTTTGCGATTGCGGTATGTTACTTAACCCAAATCTATATCGATATAATATAAAAGATGACACCCCCTCTAGTGAAACAGTGATAAAAAATCACATATGAGAAATAACTTAGTATTGTTTAATGTGGCTTACAGTGCAGATAGGACAAAGACAAATGAAGCCAGTGACAAAATCCGGTCATGGAGTTGGGGCCTGAGGATTGGAGTTTGTCAGTGTCATCAATGTAGATTTGAAGGCATTCTCAGGAACAGGTGGCAACGTCTTCCATTTGTCCATTGGCTTCAAAGGTGTGCTGGGTAATTTTCCAAGGCTTCATACTGTTTCTCCACGTCCAGGGAATGAACATGCAAACAAGGCCGCAATGCTCTCCAAACAAAGACACAATTTTAAGCTGACTTAGCACATAGAAATAGCACATGGTTACAGAATCCCACAGTCTTTCCATTTCTAAGGTTTCCATTTGTCCTAGTCTGTCTTTTTATCATGTTGCTTGCTTGGAAGTTCTCTATGTCAGCTTATGTACTTAATCTGGCTATGTATCTGCTGTATCACATGTGAGTAAAAATCAGGTTTTATAAGATATATTTGCACAGATCGAAGTGACATATTAAACTTATGCCTAAAGGATGCCATGTTGAGGCCTTCTTATTGACGGCTGATATGTCATTTTCTAGGTAAGGTCAAGAGGAAGTGTATGACACATAACACCTCTAGATCAAAAGTATAAAGGTCAGTGTCATGCACTTCTTCGTTGTTCAAATTTCTAGATGCAACATAAAGCCTTTGTGTGATTTTTACATTGATTTCTGGTTATTTTTCTGTCTTTTGACTATGTTGTTTAGTTTACATCTTGGCTGTGTTCAAGAAGTACTGATTTCAACTCTGTTTCTATACCTTTTAACAACAATTTTGCGTTCTCATTCTGAGCTTATTTCATTGACTCTTCAACTTCATGTTTTGAACTTGGCTAGTTTATATTACCAGCTCCCATCACCTGATTCTATTCTTATTTTAGATGTCTGCCATTTAGTGCAGTCAGTACACTTCCAAATTGTGGTGCCCTCTAGGAAAAAATATAACACGTAAATAATAATTAAGATTGTTTTAGAGACAACATATACACCAGATAACATTAACAGAGAACCATTAGGAGATAACTGGTTAAATATCTTTCACTCACGTCTTTATTGAAATTTGTATCAAATTAAACTTCATTTTGTTTTGTTTTGGTTTTTTTTTTGGTTCAAGGAATTTATTATTATAGTTATCTAAATTATGCCACAACAGTTCAGTTGTATTTTGTATTTTTATTCAGAACCATTTTCGCTGTTATTTTCTCTATTCAGAGTGGCTATTCTGCAGGAGTTGCTATTCTGTGTACCTGTTGCCTGGGACATCATCTCAGTTACAGGGGGCATGAACACCTAGGCCATAATGCTATGCTAATGTGATGGATTAAAGTTTTTTTGCTTTCTTAAAAAATGGATTCTTCTAGTAATTATGTTTTTTTTTTAATGTTTTGACTTGGATTTTTATCACATGTCTTGGTCTTGGTTGCTATATGTATAATCTATCGTTTTATGACCTTTTGCTATGTTCTGATTACAACTTATCTTCTGATCAGTGTCTCAAAACCTGCCTCTGCTACTTAAAAGTTGAATGGAAACTCTGGTCAGGGGCATGAGTGATTCCAAGATGAGATTGTCTACCGTGATAAACATATTTTACAGGGGGAAGTAAAAGACCTTAAAAAACAAATGATACAAATAACTCAACATCACATCAAACAGCAGGTGCTATTAACATCTCTCTGTCGGCGGTGGGCTGTAGCCAAGCAAAAGAACCCATGATTCTTCATTCCACTATACTGTATATGCTGGTATGCCTAATAGTTGCAGAGGGTTCCTTAATTAATGTAGAATGGTTTTCGAAACTTAACCCACCTTTTACCTGGAGAGCCAAACCAAAATTGTTTTCATTGTCTCATATTCACAAAAGACAATTAGAATACGCATCCACTATGTTTAACAATAAACCATCCATGTTATTTTTCCTTAAGATGATTTCTTACAAGAATTTAGAAAAGTTTTTGACGTTCTGGTTTGATCAGACGTAGCAGCAAATAAATTACTATTGTTGGCAGGGAACTAAACCTATTGCATGTTGGCAACTTTATTGGGCTGGAATGAAATAGCCTTTATTCCAGTATTTAAAAGAGGCTTGTCCACGGTGATCAAGGATGAGCTAGCTAATCATGACGTAAGAAACACCCTTTAAGATTTAATAGCAGTAGCAAAAATATTTGACTAAAGGTTACAGGAACGCAAATTACAAAGAAAATGAGAAAAATGGCATCAAGTAGTCCTTTAGAAACAAAAACTGCTACAGAATCAATGAAACGGAGAAAATGCGTTAGTCTCAGAGAAAGACAAAGCGGGGTGAAAGAAAAACTTTGCTATCATTATGGAGGACTGGGACATATAGTTTCCTCTGAATTGCAGGGAAATTAGAAGGCCCATTCTGTGTTATAGGGTTGGTGGAGTGGGTTCTTATAATCAAACCCTGTGTAAAATTTGTCAAGTTATGCCTTGCATTATTAATGACAAATGTAGCTTAGGAATTATCAATTCTGAAGCTGCAGAAAATTTTGAGTTAATCTTTAACTGAAGAATTAAAAATAAAAAAAAAGGCTGCTGAAATACAATACTAGATTGCTGTTGATTGATGGAAAGGTGATTGTCAAGGGTCAGTTAGAATATACTACTCATGTATTTACTGTGCAATTGGGTCTCTTTCATAAAGAAAAACTGATGTTTTTCATGCTATAATCCTCTATACCTTAAGTAGAATGTTTTTGGCTCCAGAAATAAATCACTGTAATCAGCTGGGAACATAAAGAACATTTTCCACTGTCTTATGAATCTGCCTAAACTAATTATGTGTAATGCAGTCACTATTCCTCCTCCTGAATATGCAGAATTCACAGCTGTCTTTAGCAAACAAAAAGCCTGGATTATTACCACCATATACAGAATATGATTGTGCAATCAAATTAAAATCCTGTGCACCCCACCCTTGAATAAGTAAAGTAAAGTTTATGCTCTTTCAATGGCAAGAGCAGGAAGAAATGGATCAATGCATCCAATAAAATGTACAACAAGGATTTATCGAAGTTTATAGCAGTCCCATTGGGACCTTTTTTGGAAAAAAAGATGGTGGCTTATGACCCTGAATAGATTACAGGAAATTATATAAAATAACTGTCAAAATAAATTATCTACTTCCTCTCATCTCTTCTATTTTATAGCAAGGGTCCATCACATTTACCAAATTTGATCTTCTAAGAAGTGTTTACGGTCTTATTCTGAATAAGAAAAGAGGATGACTGGAAGACAGCCGACATTATGGATACTGGGTCATGCCCTATGGTTTAGCCCATGCCCAGGTAGTATTTTAAACATTTATCTGTTAGTATATATTGAAAATATTCTAATTTTCTACAAAGACTTATAAAATCATATTGGTAATGTCAAGAAGGTGTTGCATCATCTATCCATCCATACATCCATCCATCCATCCATTGTCTCCCGCTTATCCGAGGTCGGTTCGCGGGGACAGCAGCTTGAGCAGAGATGCCCAGACTTCCCTCTCCCCGGCCACTTCTTCTAGCTCTTCCGGGAGAATCCCAAGGCGTTCCCAGACCAGTCGAGAGACATAGTCCCTCCAGCGTGTCCTGGGTCTTCCCCGGGGCCTCCTCCCGGTTGGACGTGCCCGGAACACCTCACCAGGGAGGCGTCCAGGAGGCATCCTGATCAGATGCCCGAGCCACCTCATCTGACTCCTCTCGATGCGGAGGAGCAGTGTCTCTACTCTGAGCCCCTCCCGGATGCATCATCACAACCTGTTTGTCAAGCAAGAGAAGTGAGAATTTCAAAAACATTGAATAATATTTTTGAATTATGAGATCAGTAGAATGGGTTTAGTGATGAACCATTCCAATGTCACTGCACTAGTCAACTGGTCCCCTGCAAAGAGTATAAAATAAGTGCAGATATTATGGACTTTGCCAACTGTCATAACTGATTTATTAAAAACTTTAGTACAGTGATTTAAACCATTATGTCTCTTATAGGAAAATGAAACAAGAATCGTATCTGGACAAAAGAGGCACAATCAGTTTTCGATTATGCTAAACATTTGTTTACTACTGCCTCCTTACCCCATCATCAAGATCCTAAATTAGATAGATAGATAGATAGATAGATAGATAGATAGATAGATAGATAGATAGATAGATAGATAGATAGATAGATAGATAGATAGATAGATAGATAGATAGATAGATAGATAGATAGATAGATAGATAGATAGATAGATAGATAGATAGATAGATAGATAGATAGATAGAAAATTTCTAATGTGGCTGTCACAGTGAGGTATTATGCAGACGTAGTGCTGTTGGTATAAAGGAGCCCCGGTAGCATTTCTTGACACACCTCTTCTGAATAATGTGTTGGCTAAAAATACTCAGTGTTATAGTGTCAGAAAGTGTATGTGTTGCATTGTTCATAATGGCACTCAGTTTTGTTTTAATTCTCTCCTTTGCTACTATCTCCAGGGTGATCAGAGTGTGTCCTATAACTGAGCTTGCCCTTTTAATTAGCCTGTTGATTTAGAAGGCCTGTCTTAAAGTGATGTTACATGCCCAGCACATCACATCATAGAAAATTGCTCTGGACTTCACAGAGTTATAGAAGATGTGAAGGATATCACTTCCCACATTAAAGGAATGCAGTCTACTAAGGAAAAAGAGCCCATTCTGCCTTTTCTTATATAGTTCCTCTGTGTTCTGAGACCAGCCCAATCTGTTATTAATTGATGATGTGAGACATAAATGCCACTGGTCTGTAGTCATTATTTGAAGAGGAGTCTGCCTTCTTTGGAATAGGAACAATACCTGATGTTCTCCACAGCAGTTGCACTTTCCAAAGCCTTATGGACAGACTGAACAGGTGAAAGAGGACATCACAAAGATGGATAGCACAGGCCATAAGAGCATGAGGACTGCCTCCATCTGGTCCCACAGCTTTTCCAGTGTGTAGTTTCCTCAGTTGTCTCCTTACTTGTTCTACAGTTATGGACAGCCCACATTGATGGTCAGAAGTAGGATCGCCATTGGCCATTCCACTTGACGTAGTAGGAGTTGTTAATGTAGTAGGGATGGTGTGGGGAGACTGGTTATTGGAAGAAGTTAGTAGTGAGAGGGAAAATCTATTAAAAAATTGGCTCAGGGTGTTAGCTTTGTCCAAATCTTATTCTTTCAGTTAAAGGCATCAGGTGTCATGGTAGGGGCTGCACTGTCACTAAAAAATTCCTTATTCAGATATGCTGCATCCTTCTACCTTCTAATCAAAAAAGTTTGAGAAGATACAGCAAAATTACAATGTAGGGAACATTGTCTCACATCCCAGCCTTTGTTGCCTGTGTTTACAATCTCCTGGTTTTTGACCTTTCTCTCAGTTTTGATTGTGTCTTATCTCCTGATCAGTCTATCAAAACCTGCCTCTGCTATTTCAAAGCAGAATGTAAATCCTCAGAACTAATCTACTGCCAACAAAATTTCTAGCTTGGGAAATATTTTTTTAAAATTTCCTGACTCATAACAGTGTAAGGCTGATTTTGTAATATACATAAGCATAGGTTTGAGAAACTTAATGGGTTTTGAGTTTTGTAGAGCCTGGCCAGATCATAACAGTCATTTTCATTCTTTGATGCTAAGACACCCTTCTCTCTCTTTTTGATAGAAATTCAATTCAAGTTTCACCATGTTGACAAGGACTTGAAGAGAAACATGAGTCTAGCTCCTCTGCTTAAATCCATTAGGCTGGGTACCTGGTTGTCAGAAACGTGAGTGAGTGAGTGAGTGAGTGAGTGAGTGAGTGAGTGAGTGAGTGAGTGAGTGAGTGAGTGAGTGAGTGAGTGAGTGAGTGAGTGAGTGAGTGAGTGAGTGAGTGAGTGAGTGAGTGAGTGAGTGAGTGAGTGAGTGAGTTTGATAGTTAGTTAGTTAGTTAGTTCAGGCAATATTGCCTGTGACCCCAAATGATCAGTGTCAGGCAGTACCAGTATTGTAAAAATATATGCGGTGGACGATGCAGGTTCAAGATCTTTGAAACTGCATCAAAAGTGCTGTCAAATATCAATACAACACTTGTAGTATTGGAGGGCAGCCAAGAAATGAGAGAACCTCCAATAAACCTTACATGGGGGCATGAGGGAGAATTACTGTGTTTCACAAATAATTAGATTACTAGGACCAGTCAAAACAAAAATAAAACAATCCCATAAATGAAGATCTATCAACATAATGTTGTATAGTAGTACCACCAAATGACAGTATTCAAAAGATATCACAAACATCAACATCAAATTCTCAATTCCAAAAGCAGAAATGTGGATAATTTGTGAGGTTTCTAATCTCTTTTGGGACTCCCCCCAACAGGACGTCACGCCAAAAAGTGTCTCGAAATGTGATCGCCACATCTGTGGAAGCAGTTTGCCACGGAAGCAAATCCGAGCCAATTGCGAACGCGCTATAAGCACCTGTCATCGATGGGTGATGCAAGCAACATTATAAATCCAGGGAACAGTATTACTTGGCCACTAACCTGGCCATGAACCTGCCTGACTGCTGTGTCTGTGTATAGAAGAGTGGTAGATCCCATTACAATAAATAACCGTGCTATTCCTGTTTCAAGCTGAATAAAGCTGGTTTTGCTAAAGTAATAATAATAATAATAATAATAATTCTTTGCATTTATATAGCGCTTTTCTCACTACTCAGAGCACTCAGCAATTGCAGGTTAAGGGCCTTGCTGAAGGGCCCAAAGTACTGAGACTCAACCTCGTGTTTTGGGGTGCAAGACAGGGACTCACACATCACAAAATATTCAAAAATGTCTAATTCGTGGAAATGTGCTGTATTCTATTACAAGTAATCAGCTTGATTCAAGATAATTATGACAGCTACTTCAACTCATTCAGGGCAGATGTCGACTTTTGTTGAAATTCAGGGGTAGGTGACGAGTGTAAACTGTCACAAAACTCGCAGATATGTTTTAGTTCTGCTCTCTTTAAAGTTAACTTCGTTGATTTGACTGAGATTTCCTGCTCGTGCATGAGTAGCACAGACCAAACAACCTTTAAAAAGGCATTGACATCTAACGAAAGAGCAAAGTAAAATATTCTGTGGACGATGTTTTACGTATCGAATCGCTGAATCAGACTCTGAGTTGTTGGATTTTGATGCAGTGATCTATGGATTGAAAACAAAATGGAGGGACCAGCATCACCTGATCAAGGTGCTGAATGTGTTCGTGTAGCTGATGTGCCTACGCCAGCATTCACCTTTGAGGACTGCCACTTACCATGACAAGAGGTACAAACCAGATTGCGTCACACTGTGACTGCTACTGCTGTGCCCATTGTGGATTCCTGCTGGTCATTGAGCTGACCCCGAACAAACACCGACAGCAGCCACAGCATGCAGCAAAACACGTTTTAAGTTGATTTATGTGTGAAACCATTGCTTTGTTTGCTTTTTAGAAAACTGAGTTTTTTGGAAAAAATATTCAGCCCTCAAAGAGTTAATATAGTGAACAAGTTCACGCGTCCCATAAATTGTATCACAAAAAAGTGGTGAGAAGTGTGACCTTTGTAGAAAGTGTTTGACAGGACCAATACTCGTTATAAAATTGTTTCCAAATATTTTAGTGTGGTAAATAGATTACTTTTTACTAGAATTGTTCTGTATTTGTGAAAAGTGCACTTTTTGATTTACAATGCATCTGTTATTAATAAAACTATTAATTAATTTAAGATATGTTATGTGGACCAGTGTCATCTCACAAAACGCTGTATGGTCAACCCAAAGAACTTAACCAAAAAGGAAATTCTCTCAAAATGCTGCAACTTTTTTGGGTTTTAAAAATTTTCATAATTAAATAATTCACATAATAAAAGTTTAGGGAATACTACAGTAATTCAAAAATGGCACTTTTCACTTTTGTGAATAAGAAAATGTATTACATTGTGATGATCTTAAATAACTTGATTTTAAAAAAAGACTTGTTTTCATGTCTCTTCATTATATAAAAAAATCCTAGGATGAGACAAGACTTTTTAGCCTGGAACAAGATGTGACTTTTTCAGAGAGATACTTTCAAGTCCTGCGAGACGAGATTTGTGCCAAGAGATTTAACCATGCCCGGGGCCAGAAATAAAAGACAAAGAGTAGATGACAAAGTAGAACATCATAAAGAGGTTCCAAACCCTTGGTGCGATACACATGCAAAGCAGGTTAGAGATAATGAAAGTACTAAAATTTGAAAGTCTCAAAAAATGACAGTAAAGATCACATTAGCACAAACAAACAGTAATTATTACTCTGTGAAACAGCGGAACTAAACTTTAAGTCGGAGACTTGTAGATTGTCTAATTCGTGTTGCCATCAGGGAAAAGTAGTGTTTCTTTCCAATGAAGAGGCATATCCGTGAGAATTAAAAGATTTGTTGTTTGGTGAAAGTGAAATCCACATACACAAGTGGCAGAGACGTGAAGTAGCTGGCGCGTAGCGCAGGTCGGGAGGTTAGTGAGTGTGGTCGAAATTTAACATCTTATTAAAGAAAGAAACATCCTCTAATAGGACAATTCAGTAATCAGGCAGGAGAAAAGCTGTTCATTGTATCTTTGAATGACTCCTCGGCAAAATGCCTTAGATGGAGCATTCTTCAGAAGCAGTCCGTTACAGCATGGTCAGGATGATCAGAATGGTCAGAGAAACAAAGGATAGAGGTTAATTTTATAAACTGTTGAATTTACATACAGTGTCAATCAATGCATACATTTTACTGTGGTTGGTTCATGGTTTTCACCCAAATATTTATATAAAATAAAAGTCTATTATATTATATTCTGGTTCTTCTTATACCTTTTGAGATGAGACACCACCCTTGAAATTTCTGTGCATATATAACAACTGTCCATTCTTGTTCATAGGACATCTGCTGATTTCTTAGTCATCTCTTAGTCATCCTTCAGTACATTTTGTATTTGTATATTACATCAACCTTTCTTCTGGTACATTCTTTATTTACTTAACCATCTCAGTATTTTTCCTAAACCAAATATCATATTTAAGTGTACATTTTGTTGTTCACTTGACATTTATTTGGTTTCCCACATTTATTAACCCTTTATGCTATTTCTTTAAGATTAATGCTATGTTACTCTAAAATTATTCTTCCACACAAGCAAAGCAAGCAAAGCCCCCTAGTATTTCTAAAAAATACAATGCAATAAGTTTTAACAGGTTATCTGTGGGCAGGAGATGATTTCTTTAAAAGTCTTCATATTCTGAAGTAAGCTAATAGGATTTGTAAATCAGGAAAGTAATACACTCAGCAAATTGGAATTAGAAGTAAATGTTACATGTTTCATTTTTACTTTTGGAAAAACATCTATCTTTTTTAACTATATATAAAATACATATTTTCAGATACATGAACCGCTGCTTTATAGAATTTCTTTACTACAATAACAACACTCAAACAGTCTGATATTTAAAATGATAAATATTTACTCAATGGACTGTGGAATCCAGCATGGCAAATATGCAACATATCGATTAGTCCTGTCACATTTAATAAATGAAGCCACTAGGATCCTTTGTGATCATATACTAAACTTAATAACTAATACAAGATAACTCTGTTCAGTTCATTCTTATATGACACATTTTTAATTGCAAACTCAATGTACCGGTACTATGAATTTTTAAAAAAAACAAAGAATTATAATAACATTGAAATCACATATAGCAAGAAATCACAAAAAAGTCAATGCTGAACACAAAACACCACTGAAATATAAATGGGATTCTGCCATGATCACTGTTATCCCTGCTAAGCTTAGAATAAGAACCTAAATTTAATGTTTCACCAATAACAGACCCAAATTCAGACTGAAGCTGTAGTCTGCCAAAATTGTCAACAATAATCTGTAATTTAGTGTATTGTAGAAAGTCAAGAGTGAGTTCAGACTGTCAGTTTACAAAGGAAAAATTTTCCTACATTTTTTTTCTATTGACTTTGTCCCTTAGAAGTGTTTAACATTTATTATTCGTGACTACATTTTTAAGAACTTTCATTACTTAAAACTTTACAATTTTAAATATCTTTATTTGCAGTAATTGTAAAGTCCATATTTTGTGTTTTTATTTAATGTTATTTATTGTTTTGTAAACTACATAATTGTAAACATGCAATCAAACCATCATAATCTTGGACAATTACATAAACTGCTTACATGTGGGCTGGGTAGACATTCTGAATATGGTAACCCAGGTGAAAAAAGTATACTGAAGCGTACTATATGCTAGTGTGCTAAAGTACAAACAAATATACTTGGGCCAGGACTAATGATAAGTATATTTCAAATATGTAAAATTGGAACAAACTAATTTTGTGCTAAATATATTTATAAATGAAATATATAAATATATTTAAATTGCACATAAAGTGTACAAAATATCAACTTTATTTGTGTTAAATATTTGAACATACTAAAGTGGGACTATTTTAAGTATACTTCAGTAAAATTAAATTGTATTGCTATATATGCACTTTAAAAAATGTACAAATAATTACAATAGATTCAAAATAATCTTTTTATCTATTACAAGTGCACTATTACATTTTATTTTACTAATAAATGTATTTGAAACAGCTGACAAATTGCATTTAAAATACACTAATCCCTCCTCAATCGCGGGGGTTGCGTTCCAGAACCCCCCGCGAAAGGTGAAAATCTGCGAAGTAGAAACCATATATTTATATGGTTATTTTTATATTGTCATGCTTGGGTCACAGATTTGCACAGAAACACAGGAGGATGTAGAGAGACAGGAACTTTATTCAAACACTGCAAACAAACATTTGTCTCTTTTTCAAAAGTTTAAACGTGCTCCATGACAAGACAGAGATGACAGTTCTGTCTCACAATTAAAAGAATGCAAACATATCTTCCTCTTCAAAGGAGTGCGCGTCAGGAGCAGAGAATGTCAGAGAGAGAGAGAGAGAGAGAGAGAGAAGAACAAACAATCAAAAACCAATAGGTGCCAGAGCTTTTAAGTATACGAAGCACCATGCGGGAAGCATGTCGCTTGACAAAGCAGCTGCAAGGAAGCCCAGCAAGGAAGGGAGCAATGTGAAGGTAGTCTTTCAGCATTTTTTAGACAAGCGTTCGTATCCTCTAGGGGTGCGAACAGCCCCCCTGCTCACACCCCCTCCGTCAGGAGCAGAGAATGTCAGAGCAAGAGAGAGAGAGAGAGAAAAAAGCAAACAATCAAAAATCAATAGGTGCTGTTTGATCTTTTAAGTATGCGAAGCACCGTGCGGGAAGCATATCGCGCAACAAAGTAATCACAAGTAAGCCCAGCAAGGAAGGGAGCAATGTGAAGGTAATCTTTCAGCGTTTTTTGAGGAGCGGCCGTATCCTCTAGGGGTGCGAACAGCCCCCGTGCTCACAATATATTTGAGGAGATTTATTTAATACGTAATACGTGCTCTGATTGGGTAGCTTCTCAGCCATCTGCCAATTGTGTCCATTGTATGAAATCAACTGGGCAAACCAACTGAGGAAGCATGTACCAGAAATTAAAAGACCCATTGTCCACTGAAACCCACGAACCAGCAAAAAATCATATAAAATCTGTGATAGAGTGAAGCCGCAAAAGTCGAAGTGCGATATAGCGAGGGATTACTGTACACTGCACAACAGTTTTTTTATATGTTTACTGACAATAACGTATTTAGTCATGTTTTGCATAAGCTATTAAATTCAACAGAATTAAAAGTGTTTTGCTCCTGATTTTCTTTTGTATTCAATGTCTGGTGCATCACGTCGCAGTGTCCAACAATAGTCAGCAAGCATTGACGGATTCCAGTTGCCCTGGTATCGTTTCTCCATCATAGCAATGTCCTGGTGAAACCTGTCACCGTGTTCGTCGCTGACAGCACCGAGATTTGTGGTTAAGAAGTTCAAGTGTGAGTGGAGGAAAAGAATCTTGAGTGATATGTTGCACTTCATTGTCAAGTATGCTTTGAGAAGTTTGTCTACCAGCTGAATGTAGTTTGGGGCTCTGTAATTGCCCAGAAAATTGTCAACAACGTCTTTGAAGGCTTTCCAGACAATTTTGTCTGGCCCTACTAATAAATCTTCAAACCGTTTGTCACTCATAACATGTCTGATCTGGGGGCCAACAAAAATGTCCTCTTTGATCTTGGCATCATTAAATAACGAAAACCTTCGCCTTCCTTGTTCAGTGCTTTCACGAAATTCTTCATGAGTCCCAGTGAACAGGAGGAAAAAATATCTTTGCCAGGTTGACAAGCGATTCATGTGCCACATTTTTCTGTCCTAGAACTAACTTTTTACAGAGTGGCCAGTTCTGTCGAGAGTAGTGCGACTCTTTGGCATGGCTGTCCTGTTCACAGATGAAACAACAGTACTTTGTATAGCTGAGCTGCAGTCCTAGTAACAGAGCAACGACTTTAAGATCTCCACAGATGTTCCAGTTGTACCTGCTATACTGGACATGTTTCAGCAACAGTTTCATATTCTCATACGTTTATTTCATGTGTGCTGCATAGCCAACAGGTACTGAAGGATAAACGTTGCCATTGTGTAGCAGAACAGCTTTCAGGCTTAACATTGAAGAATCAATGAAGAGATGTCTCTCTTCCGGGTTGTGATCACAACCCAAGGCCAAGAACAATCCTTCAATATCACAACAGAAACAGAGACTCTCGACTTGTGCAAAAAATTTGGTTATATCATGATGTTGGCCTCAAAACACAGAAATTTTTGTACCTGGTGACAGCAAACACCATTCCTGCAGTCTCGAACCCAGCAGCTTGGCTTTTGCTTTTGACAGACCCAAATCTCTGACCAAATCATTCAATTCGGACTGTGTTATCAGATGTGGATCGCCTGATGAGCATGGCTCAAAATCCGGGTCAATGTCACTGTCAGTACCCTGCATTGCAGTTTCTTCATCTGGTTCGTCTAAGATCCATTCCTCTGGTGGTTTCGGAATTGGAAGACTGTCGTCATGTGGCACGAGTCTCATTGCTGAAGGCAGATTAGGATATTCAATTGACTTCTTGTTTTTGGCAGAGAAACCAGACACATTAGTCAAACAGAAGTAACAGTCCGTCACATGTTCTTTCTGTTCTCGCCATATCATTGGAACAGCAAACTGCATCATCTTTCGAGTGCCTTTGAGCCAGACTGACAGCACATGTCGCACAGCAAATGTGAGGTGCCCATTCCTTGTCTTGATCACCATTTTTGCAGCCAAAATACAGATGATAAGCTTTCTTCACAAGAGCAGTCATCCAACGTCTCTGAGGCGCAAGTGTATATTCGCCACAGATACGCAGAATGTATCGTGGCTGTTATGACATTGACGAGACATAAACGACACCAAAACATCTATAGCATCAAGCTTACTTACTGTTATATTGCTACAGATACTATACTTTACTATACTGATACTTTACATACACACTGACTATCTATATTAACCAAATGAGCAAGATCGGTGTATGCAAGCCACCTTTATAGCATGCTTAGACAGTGTCAAGCTTGTTCAGACATGCCCAGGATGTCAACTTCCACAGAACAGCTTCCAACCTGGATGGGTACATTTTGATGTTATATTCGTGATCATTACCCAAAAATCTATTAGAAACACCCAACAGTATTCAAGAAGCAAATACTTTGTTGTGCAGTGTTTATTAATAGTGTTTGGTCATACTTTTAAATGTATTTAAATTTGCAAAATAGTATATTATAATGGAAGTAGAATTGTATTCTGGTGCCCCTTGCTCTACAGACCTCAGTATGTTTCTGATCACTTATGATTTTAAGGTCATACAAGTCATCCATGGTGAACAGGAAAGTTACTGCCTTTAAGTGTTCTTTCCCACTGTTAGTACTTAATACTTAATTAAAATACTAGCTGGTTTTACTGATTTTGGTGCAGTAAAAAGTCATATAAGCATATACCAGGTATGTCAAGTATAGAAGTATATAACAAATGGCAATAACATAAAGTACTTATCAGTTTCATTACTAAAATATGTCATCTAATACTTCCAGTATTTTGGTGTGGAATGAGGTTAGGCTGATCAGTTACTTTATTTGCATAATAAACAATACACAGAGGCAGAATGGTGGCTCCCTGGCTAAAATATATGTGCTGGAAACTAGAAGTTTACTGGTTCAAATCCTGGCAGTGCCAGAAGGAAGGCTACTCTGTTGAGTCCTTGGGCAAGGTCCTTAACCTGCAGTCGACTCTATGGGCATTGTACGAACAGATTTTACTCTGACCACAAGCTTATTTTCCTTCTCTGTGTCTCTCTGTAGAATACACTGGGGTATGCATAAAATGACAAATTTGTAATGTAAGAAAATGTATATACTGTAGTTAATAAAGTAATTATTAAATAAGGCTACATTTTTTTCTTGAACCCAACCCCTTTATCCAGCTGAATGACACTGCAATGTGTTTTGCTGCAATCCACAATTAGGACTGGCATTACAATAAAATGCACATTTTTTGCCTTTTTTTAAACATCATTTAGTATTTTGCCTGTTTCATTTTGTTTAATGTTGAATGGTATTGAATGCTAATAGTTAGATCTTTTTTTCACATTCATGTGGGTTTTCCATGTTGGCCACAAGGCCCTGAGTAGCTGCTGCTTAGTTTGCTTACATCTATGTTTAGCATGTTCTTAAGATTTTTTAAAACAGTAGTCTGTGAAAAGGAAAGTGACATTTAATACAAAACTATTGTCCATGCTAAAGGTAAAACCTAAGCTTTTAAATGCAGAAATAATCTAAACATTTTTATTTGGTCGTAATACGTCTAGTATACCTTTATTGTCTTGGTTTAATGTAAACAGCAAAAAGGTACCCATTCCTCAGAAACTTTCATTTGCAGGTTGTTTCATTTTGAAAGGCAGTGTACGTGTATTGAAATCTCTCTATTATAAAAAAAATCTTGCGACAATACAAGACTTTTTTCCTGCGACGAGACGTAATCTTTTGAAGAGAGATATTTTGAAGAGAGATAGAGAGACTCTTTCACTTCCCGCGAAACGGACAAGTCACATCATACTTTCAACCTTTGGAAGCATGTTCCATGATACACATGTAGAGTAGGTTAGAGATAATGGAAGTAGGAAAATTCGAAAGTCTCAAAAAATGAGAGTAAAGATCACATTAGTGCAAAGAAACTGAAAATATTACTCTGTGAAATAACAGAACAGTGAAAAGAGATCAGATATTCAGGTGCTGTACAGGCTTTTAAATGTTAGAAGTATTGCACAAAATGCAGATCAAGCGGCATGGCAGCAGCAGCAAGCCAGCAACTGATCGAGCAAAGAGGAGGTAAAAAAATAATTGCTACTTGATTCCCAATGTATCACAGTTTAATAAGGGTTTCTGAGGAACAGCCGCGTCTCCTTGGGGTGCGTTTAGCACCCCCTTTTCAAAATGGTGCGTAGCGCTGGCTGGGGGGGAAAGGGGTTGGCGAGCGAAGCGAGCAGGAGGCAAAGTCCCCTAGTCATTATAAAAACTTACCAATCACAATATCCTCAATGTGAAGACTATTTCTATTTCTATTTATTCCGCTCCAACTGAGTTGTTTGACCAATGAATTGGTCAAAGTTTGATAAAAATTCTCTATACCATGTCTTAAATATCAGTGCCTCCTTCAATCCCAAGCAATGTAATCTGTCAAAATTTTCCATAAGGAAGAAATCACTGTATTTCGTAATTTCTTAAGATGCATGATGCAATAGAAACATTTACAAGAATCTGAACAAGCAACAAAGAGTGAAAATTTACTAGAAGTTCAAGCACCTATGGTATATAGGTAGCTGAACAAAATGATACCAGTTGATCTATACATGGAGGTATAGCAAAGCATTTTGGCTCATACCTACCTACATACTGAAATGTCCAATACCGATCTGACCACCGATCATATCTGTGAAGGCTGTCATGCCAGATTATGGGCACTTCACTTAGTTTTCAACAAAGTTTTGACTACAGTAGCAGTTTTCAGTTCTCCCAAAAAATGTTAAGCACGCTCAGGTAGGACTTATTCAGTCCTTTTACAGATTTTATGTTGTGGACTATTGAAAGATGTTTAAACACTTAAAAATGAAAATTTGTTTTATTTAATCACTGTAACTGCCAAAAATAAGTTTAGACTACCATGCAAAGAAGAACTTTTGTTTAACTGTGTCTACAATTTTGACTACACATCACAGCTTGTGCATATCTGATAAGCGCCATTTGGTCGTATAAGCCTCAATTGTTATTAAAATGGTTTTTACTTACCAGTTTTTTTTTAATCTACACCAACCACTACCTCACTTTCAAGCTGTTGCAGGGATGTGAGATCTTGTAGTGAAATAATGTCTTTTTCCAACACATGGTCTGAACCACTGTGACTAAAGCATTTCTCATGAAGGTCTTGTACTGTTTTTATAATCACTTTAACTTGCATCTTCATCATCTCCTGCTTAACAATAATATTTAGAAGAATTGCTAAAAAAATGTAAAACACCACAAAATTAATATCAAACAAAATAGAATTATAAAATAAAGAAAATAAATAAAAGAGTAAAACCAATTTAGCTGTAGGTATGACTACACTTGAGATAGTAAAGAAAAGCTATTGAAAACAATGTGTCCTGAGAACAACATTATACACAAACAGAAGGTTGCACAGATTTAGGATTTTTTTACTTAAAATTTAAAATGTTTAGGGTATTTTTTGTACTTCACAGTTCTGTATGGTTATCAGAGTTTTATTTAAAGTTCCAAACATGGAAGCAGCTATATTAAAGAGAAATGGAGATAAATACTTCCATCCATAAACATTTTGATTTGGTCCAACATTTTAATGTAGACCAGTTCCTCAAGTCAGTATTTGGCATTTTCACACACTTAGGGGGTTAGGTGCCTTTCCAGTGTACATGTACTTTGATTTCCACAGTCATTTCTCAGGCTCGTTCTTTCCGGCATGCATCTTCCATATTCAATGGACCTACATTCAGCATGTAGTGGACTATTGTCAGGTTGATGTTTCCTTCACATTGATGTTGCATTTTGTCCAAGTTCTCCATGGCCAGCAGGCAGCTTGGTGGTTGTTTTTTGTAAATTTTTGAGGAGGAGGTTTCTTGGGTTACAGAGGTAGATGGTTTTTGGATTTGCACCAAACATCATTGTCACTGTCTCTATCAAATCTTGTGTTTGCTCTTTGGGGAAAAGATTAAGAAATTTATAGACAAAATATACAGCTTTACGAGTATGAGGAAATCCATCCATTATCCAACCCGCTATATCCTAATTATAGGGTCACGGGGTTCTGCTGGAGCTAATCCCAGCCAACACAGGGCATAAGGCAGGAAACAAACCCCAGGCAGGGCGCCAGCCCACCGTAGGGCAGTATGAGGAAATGCCTCCAACAAATGTACATTTATGAGAAAAAAAAGATTTACCAATTTAGCATGTTTTCATGTATTAGCCTTGCGGTCAGATGTGAACTAAATTCCGGTATGTAAAAAAATAGATGATCATTAAACTTTCCTTTAGTTTCTTTAAAAGATCAAATAAGACAGCTTGAATGCTCTCTTTATTGACACAAGCGACAGTCAGAGGATGAAGTTACAGTTCAAGCACATTTAGCTATTTTAGGTTATTTTAGGCTTACACTTCCCTTCAATTTGTCAATCATCTTCTTCATCTTTTTCTGTCTGCAAATCTGAGTGTCTTTTGGCAACTGGAAGCTTCAGTCTTGTAGTTCTTTAATTATTTGTTAAATTACACATTGGCTCTACAATATGCATATATTCAGAAATGTACCAAATATTATAAATACAAACCTGTGGTGTACATAACTTCAGCCTTAAATGATTTCCAGTTTTCTTTGGGCTGCTTTTTATTTCTTATAGCCTTTTGGATATCTCCAGTTGTTTTTAGTGGCCAAGTGCACACTCCACTGGATGCCCAATTTGATGGAACCAATTCAACTTCATTGCATTCCAAGAAATTCACAATGCGATACATAGCCTACAAAAATTACTAAACAAAGATATTTTAAAGCTGTGCACTGCGACTCCTTTTGATGATATCCAAAGCTCCCTGCAAGATGAAACACCTCCTTCTGGGAACAATGGTAACACCAACAGAACCCTTAGCAATCTTCAAGGTCTTGTCATGGAACCTAAGCTGGATCTTCAGAGTAGCAACAACAAGTCTGTGGTGAGATTTCACAAACTGAGCACTTCTGTAGACCCTGCAGTTTTTGATCCAGTGATCCGTAGCCCCTGACCTTGTGCAAAGTTAATGAACACGGAGACACTTTTATCATGGTCACAAGACCCATGGGGATTGACACAATCCTCATAGCCAGCCCTCTCAGTGCCCGTGGTAACATTGAAGTCACCCATGACCAGAGCAGTGTCATCTCCCTGGCACCCACCAAACACTAAACACAGTTGTGAATAAAATGTTGCCTTCACCGAGAAATCACTCACCACGGTCAGACCATACACTAAGACAACAGACAAGGCACCTAGAGAGTGTCTTAGTTTGAGTCTCATAATACGCTTGTTGAAAAGAGTGACATCCGACACCATCAGAAAGGAGCCGATCCGCCACAGCAACAGCTACTCCCTGTGACGATGCGGGTTCCCTCCACGCTCCCATTGTCCTTACGGGAGCCCTTGAACCCGACACCGTCAGTAATGTCACTGATGAGCTCAGCAGTGAGGCACAACAAATGGAACAAGGGGATGGTGCAAAAAGTGGAAAGTGCTTTTATTAAAACAACAACAAAACTACAAAACAGTATCCAAATAAATAAAGTGCAGTGACTCAAAAGTCATTAAATAAATAATCCATAAAAACAGAAGTGAAATTGTGGAGGTTAAAAAAACAGTCCTTTAAAACGAGGTTAAAACAATAGCTGGAAGCAATCCTTTAAAAGCACAAAGCCCAGTGTCTTCTTTTACCTGGTGGCTCCCCTGCTTCTCCCATCTGGGCCCCGCAACAGGAGAGTCGCCCTACCTGCAGCTGACCTTCTTCCCACACGACTGATCTGGAGGCTTCCCGATCCCTGGCTTCGGTCTAGCACTCTCCAGATCGAGACTTGGCTTCCCTAACGACCAGGATGCTCACGCCAGGGCATTCACCACCTAAGCCTCCCGACTCCCGCTGTCTTCCGCGGCGAGCCATCCGTCATCACCGCTCACTCCAGCTCCCTGATCACTCAGCTGGAGCGACCGCTTCCTTCTGCCCCACCGAGTGTCGGCCAAACACTGTTCTCGGGGCTCACCTTCCAGCTGCCTACGAGCATTCGCTCGCTCGTTCATTCTTTCCTCACGCACTGGGCTTCCTGCCTTCTTCCTTACTCTCGCAACCTCCGTTTCTTTCTCTCTTTTTTTTTCCTTTTTTCCCCCTGCTAGCCACCTCGCGGTTCTATTTATGATGCGGACGTGATTCAGCTGTGGTGATTAGCAGCTCCTGGGAACAATTACGGATGCGGACGGCTCCTCACCTGTGCACTTAAGTGAGAATCAGCCGCATCACAAATTCCCCAAGAACTGCTTGGCCACACACCACCACGCCCCATCGTTAAACCATGAGCTATTATTTATTTAAAACTGGCTTTTTGACGTGAGGTGTGGACCCACTATACTACACTCCCTGAGTATGACAGCCATCAGAGTGACCTTGATGGCAACTCTGGTCTGTACCGGTAACTGAGAAGGACGGCTGCAAGGGCTCTGAGGGTAGATAAAGGAGGCTTTTGCTAGAGGCTTTTGTTAGAGGAATCTATGAGGAAGTGACCTACAGTGCATCCAGAAAGTATTCACAGCGTATCACTTTTTCCAGCCTGTTACAGCCTTATTCCAAAATGATTTAAATTCATTTTTTTCCTCAGACTTCTACACACAACACCCCATAATGACAACATGAAAAAAGTTTACTTGAGATTTTTGCAAATTTATTAAAAATAAAAAAATTGAGAAAGCACATGTACATAAGTATTCACAGCCTTTGCCATGAAGCTCAAAATTGAGCTCAGGTGCATCCTGTTTCCCCTGATCATCCTTAACTGGAGTCCACCTGTGGTAAATTCAGTTGATTGGACATGATTTGGAAAGGCACACACCTGTCTATAAAAGGTCCCACAGTTGACAGTTCATGTCGGAGCACAAACCAAGCATGAAGTCAAAGGAATTATCTGTAGACCACCGAGACAGGATTGTCTCGAGGCACAAATCTGGGGAAGGTTACAGAAAAATTTCTGCTACTTTGAAGGTCCCAAGTGCACAGGTGAGAGACTGCCCACATCCGTGATTGGACTGCAGCTGCTATGTCCTCTCCGCATTTATAGACGCGCGAGTCGGCTAGGATGGAAAAAGTAAAGGAAAGAAAGAGAACGGGAGGTAGCAAGAAGACAGGAAGCAGGTGGAGAGAGCCGGTGTGAGGAAGGAGAGCAAGCGAGCGAGCAAGAGCAGGCTCGCATTAGAGAAAGCAGGCAGCTGGGAGGAGAGCCCATGAGGGGAGTATTTGGCCGACACTCAGTGGGGCTGAAGGAAGCGGTCGCTCCAGCTGAGTGTTTAAGTAGCTGGAGTGACCAGTAGAGG
The DNA here is from genome assembly GCF_900747795.2 of Erpetoichthys calabaricus. Taxonomy (NCBI): domain Eukaryota; kingdom Metazoa; phylum Chordata; class Cladistia; order Polypteriformes; family Polypteridae; genus Erpetoichthys; species Erpetoichthys calabaricus. The sequence continues at coordinate 87,543,102 of NC_041400.2, read as the reverse complement.
CGTCGACTTGGAGCGGGAGTCGAGGAGGCTTTGGGCTGGTTTAGCCCCAGCGTGAGCACCTTGGCTGCTGGGGAAATAACCAAAGTCTCGGTCCGGTTTGGAGCCTGACGTAGCCAAGGATCGGAGGGCTACCGGACCAGAGGGAAAGGCAGCTGTTCCTGCAGGTAGGCGACTCTCCTGTTGAGCAGCCCAGATGGGAGTAGCAGGGGAGCCGCCATGGTAACAGAAGACACCGGGCTTTTTGTTTTAACGGATTACTTCCTGTGATATTTTACCTTGTGGTTTTTAGAAGATTTTTCTATTGTTTTTAACCTCTACTTTTCACTTGCTTTTAATGGGTTATTTATTTATTGGAACTTTGAAGGCACTGCACTATTTATTTGGACTCATTGTTTTGTTTTATTGATTTTTAAATAAAAGCACTTTTGCACTTTAATACATCATCCCCTTGCTCCATTGTTATTGCCTCATTGTCTAGCTCATCTTGGTAACATTATCAACAGTGTTGGGTTCAAGGGCTCCTGAACAGCAGATGGGAGCATGAAGCCGAACGCGCATCATCACAGTCCAGTGGCTGTGGGGAAACTGTTGGTGAAGAAAGATTCAATGATCTTAACTTTGCTGACGCTGCTGAGATTTTCGCGGAGTCAATGTAGGCTCTGCTCTGGGTTCTCGAGAGACTGAGTGAGGAGTCTGAGTGTCTGGGCTTGCAAGTGTTCTGGATAAATACCAAGATCCAGGCCTTTAATGACCTCTTGGGCACAGCCATCAGCAGTGTGTCTGTCTGCAGAGAGACTGTCGACCTTGTTAAGAGGTTAACTTACCTCGGCAATGACATTCATGTCTCTTGTGACTTTTCCTATGAAGTCAGTAGATGGATTGGAAGAGCATGGGGGGGTCATGAGGTCGCTGGAAAGGGGTGTGTGGCACTCCCAATATCTATGCAAAAGGATGAAGGTCCAAGTCTTTAGAGTCATGGTACTTCCTGTTTTGCTATATGGTTGTGAGGCATAAACGCTATCCAGTGACCTGAGACGAAGACTGGACTCCTTTGGTACTGTGTCTCTTCAGAGAATCCTTGGGTGTCAAATGAGCGGTTGCTCATGGAGTATTGAATAAGGCACATTACCTGCATTATGATCTTCAGTTACAGCACTACGGCATTGTGGCATGATTCCCTGAGAGTAATCCGGCTCGCAGTATCCTCATTGTTGAAGATCCGAGCAGCTGGATCAGGCCAAAGAAACGTCCACATAACACCTGGCTGCGACAGATAGATAGTAATTTCTGGAGGGTGAGACTGGGCCGCGTGTCTGCCTGGGGGGTTGCCAACCAGGATTCCCAGCTGTTTAGTTGTTTGGTGGGTGCACAACGCACTGTACAAGTGCATGCTCTCCTACCTGACTTGACCTGACCAAATGTTTTAAAACATTACATTTACAAATGTCCTTGATATATGTACTTATAACGTGCATATGCATGCTTACAATTATTAATCAATCTAATTAATAATAATAATACATGATTAGTATATACAGTATATATTTACTTAAACATGACTTTATTTGTGCAATTGAAATAAACACATTTGCTTACCTAGTAAATGAACACACCACCATAAACCAGTCCAGAATATAATGAATGCAAGTGGTGGGGTGGTGAGAGTTAAATAATCACTTGTGATGTGTAACACAAGTGAAAATAATATGCATTAAAACATACTGTACCAATTAATCTGTTATTTTTATGAAGTATGGGGATTACAAGGTATTTGACATCTAGTGGCATATTTTAGCATGTCAGAACCAATAGGTAAACATTGAAGATTTGTGGAAAGCTTGGACACAACAAAGATCTCCAGGCATGAAGAATCAATCAGATATTCAAAAAATAGGGCCTTGTGTTGGTATTCGTAACAACATATTCCCTGTCTTCATATACGATTATATTTTGAACTATGACAATTTTATTATCAATTTTAATACAGGAATACCCTGCAGAAACTATAAAAACAAAACACATTCAAGTGTTTAGATGTTTCATATTTACAATACTGACCATATTTAACAAATGTGTGCTAAAATGTGCTAAAAGTGAAAAACCTAAATGTTTTTCAGCAGTTAAAAAGTTAAAATAAGTCGCATGCTAAAATAAACAAATAGCGAGTGTTGACATTAATTTTTGCTTTTGTCACAACTTCATAAATTTAATATTTGGATATCATAATACAGTATTTGATAAGTAAAAAGCTTGATGAATAATTTACTCTGGCTTTTATAACATGTAGCAGTTAACGCACATTACAGCACCTTGCTTAATATGTAATTAATTGCTTACATATTTCCTAATATATGAATGATAATAACTGACACGTAATATGTAAAATAAACTATTTGAGTGGGAATATGTTCTTCATTCAATGTTTATGCTCATTGGCTAACGTGAATGTCAAAAGACTTCCTCTCTCAATAACTGGCTGGAATATCAATCAAAGAAATGCTCTTGTGGGATTTTTTTAACACTGTTTGAGAAAATTCTGCCAGCCTTTTATAGGGCAAGGTGTTTATGCATGATTTGGAGTTAGTAAGGGTTGCGTGCTTAGTCCACTGCTCTTCACCCTGCTGACTTACGACTGCACACGCACAACACCAACCACATCATCAAGTTTGCAGATGATACGACAGTGCTGGGACTGATAATCAGGGATGATGAAACAGCATACAGAGATGATGTGGAATGGTTGTCTGCATTGTGTGAAGACAGCAATCTATCTCTCAATGTCGACAAGATAAAAGAGATAATCGTGAAGTTAAGAAAATCACATCCTGCCCACATCCCACTCAGCATCAGCGGTTTAGATGTGGAGAGTGTTAGGAGTACCAAGTTCCTCGGTGTGCACATAACTGAGGAACTTACGTGGACACATAACACCTCATCACTAATCAAGAAAGCCCAGCAGAGACTACACTTCCTGAGGTGGCTGAAGCGAGCAAGTCTTCCCCCTTCCATCCTCACCATGTTCTACAGAGGCAGCATTGAGAGTGTTCTGACCAGCAGTATCACTGTCTGGTATGGCAACTACAACATATCCGACCGCAAACGCCTGCAAAGGATAGTGAAGATAGCAGAGAACGTTATTGGGGTGCCTCTCCCTTCATTACAGAACATATTTTACAAACGCAGTGTCCACAAGGCCTGCAGCATTGTGCAGGACCCCTTACACCCCTCACATGGACTTTTCACACTTCTGCCATCCAAGAGAATATACTGCAGCATCAGAGCCAGATCTGTCAGGCTGCAGTATAGTTTAAAAAAAATAGAACTTTTATACATGCAAGCCACTTTCCTGCAAAGACGAGTGTGCATGTAGAAAAGAACTGAAAATCTCATACTGACCTTTAAGTATTTTGCACAATGCACTTTGACATTCTTTGATATCCTTCTGCTGTGAAACATTCTGACCTGTCATTGTTTACACATCTTAAACAACTATTATCATACACTAAGTCATGCTGCCATATCTGTACTACCTCACACTGTGCTGTATTATCTATATCTATTATTTATTTATTATATTACATATCTATTGACTATATTTATGTATCTAGATTGCACAATACCATACATTGCATCTATGTTCATATTGCTTTCTACACATCAATATTGCTGCTACTTCTTTGTCTTGTCTTGTTTGTATTTTAATTTTAATCTTAATTTTTAATTTTAAATTGTTAATTTAATTTTAAATTTTAATTTTAATTTAATTTTTAATTTTTTTATTTGCACTTCATGTTGTTACACTGTGGACCCTGAGCTTCGCAATTTCTGAAGTTACACTGTGGACCCTGAGCTTCGCAATTTCTTCTATCTGTATACTTGTATATGGTTGAGATGACAATAAAGTTCACTTTAACTTTGACTTTGACTAAGTGCACGGTGTTTTTGTTTGACATGAATTAAAGGAACAAGACTTCTTTCAAGAAAATAAAAAAATATCTGTCTGATATTTACACAATGTTATTCATATTTCTTTAACCGTTTACATTTACTTATTTGTCTGATGCCTATATCCACGGCGATTTACAACACTTATAATACAATTGGTTACATTTTTTTTGTTTTCCAGGCACAGACAGGTCAAGGGACTTGGTCAGGGTCACACAGTGTCATTAGTGGGATTTGAGCCCACAAGCTCAGGATATGAAGTCCAAAGATTTTACCTCTATACCACACTGCCTTGCCAGCTTAATAACACCAGGTTTGATTTTAAAATGAAAAGTGGAATAAAATTCATATGCATAAGCTCATGAAACCATAAACTGACATAAAAATAGAACCTACTTAACATACCTCCCCATGAGCCAACATTGCCCAATACTGGGTCATGCATGCACATGCAGAACAATGCCAGTGGCCCAGTATTGGCCCACATATTCTGCACCAGAAGTAGATTTGGTGGACTCATCTACTGTGAACCAAAGTTGTCCCATATGCATCATGCCACTGCCAGCAGTGAACCAGAGGTACCAGCTTTAAACCAGATGTGGCCCACTTGTGGCTGCTATCTGTGAATTTATGCGAAGAAATTAATTTATTAGAAGCATATTTTATTAACATTTAAAGAGATTCCTTTAATACTTTTATTTATAGAAGAATTTTTATTATTACTATTGTAAAAAACAAAGCTGGTATAATTCTTAATAAATGGTATAATTCTTACTAAATATACCTTAACATATTTAAAATAAAGTGTGCTTAAAATGTATCTTATACAAAATATGCAACATGCTTTACTTCTGAACAAGTATGCATAAATGCACTAAAGCAAATTTACATTTATAATGTATTATTTTAAAATTCTTAAAATATTATTTTAAAATATTATTTTTTTAAATATTTTAACATTATTTAAAAAAATATACCAAACTGCATTTGTAAAAAAGCAAATTCACCTTTATAGTGTATTATTTTAAAATATACAAAAAAAATTTGCAAAATGTACCTGTGACCAAGTACTGTATACTTAAGTTCAAGTATGCATAAGTCCACTAAAGGACATATACATTTATAATATATTTTTTGAAAATATACTAAAAAGACATTAAACTGTTGTGACTGGCGGACATGGCCATTACCCAGCTGGGACGCCAGCTGGTTGGAAGGACCGGGGTAGAAGGCATTTGTAAGGCACTACCTAGCTTGGGATGCTATTGGGTAGCTAGGCAGCTGTGGCACCATGGATTCCCACAAGGCATGCTGGGAGTTGGAGTTTGGCACAGCCCTACTGAGTTCTATATGGTCCCCCGGGGGAGCTGCCGGGAAAGCCTAATTTGGGCTTTCACCACACCTGGGAGTGATTCCAGGTCTGATTAATGAGCCACCTGGAACACTCCCAGGGCCTGCTTACAAGGAGCCGCCTCACTCCATTCAGAGAGCCAGAGTCGGGAAGAAGAGGGACAAAGCCTGTCAAGAGGAAGAGGAAGAAGAGGAGGAGGAGGAGGAGTGGTGGAAGTGAATGACAAGGGAAGAAGAAGAAGAAGTAGTAGAAGAAGAAGGAGGAGGAGGAGGAGGAACTCTATTTGGTGCTTGATATACTGTGCTGTTGAAGGGAGCAAGGGAGACACGCTTCCCATGTGTAAATAAAAGTGTGCTGTGCTGAACTCGTGTCTCTGCCTGTCTGTGTCGGAGTTGGGGTAGCTGGAGCATGTATACTTAAGTTCAGTTCATTGCTTAAGTACACTAAAATGTATTTCCATTTAAAATATAGTTTTTATAAGTGTACAAAAATTACAATTGAAGCGTGTTTGGAACAATGCACTTAAAGAAAATGTATTTTTGTTACATTTTTAAAAGATGTATTATCACATTTTTAATATAGTTTAGTATGCTATTTTTTCACTAGGGAGTGTTTGCCTTTAATGTTTGTGTATGACACCTGTATGTTTATATTGTTCAAACTTCACATCACACTGGAATTCAATTTTCTTTCTGCCCTTGCCCTTAAATATTTAACATTATAATCATCCATCCATCCATTATCCAACCCGCTATATCCTAACTACAGGGTCACGGGGGTCTGCTGGAGACAATCCCAGCCAGCACAGGGTGCAAGGCAGGAAACAAACCCTGGGCAGGGCGCCTGCCCACCACAGAATATTATAATCATGTAAATTATATTTTCATGGATTGACTTTCAGTTTTATAATTTATATGTTTAATGATTATGCCTGAAATGGTTTGCACATGAAAAACTATATAGACCTGTTAGCTAATTTGAGAAAGGGCATATATAAAAAGTACAATAAAATGATTTGAGATAATTTTCGTCCTGCAGGCACATCCTGACCCACTGGTGGCTTACAATTCTGGGCAGTATGCTGTGGCTTAGATGTTTCCTTTGTCATACACTTTACTGTAGTATTTAAAATGTTTGGATGTAACCTTGATTCACATGCTGTCTATATGTTACAGTCAACAGCTAGCTTGTTCATTGTATTATCATCTTATATTATATGTAAAAATGATTGAGGGCTAGATTAATAAACAAATTTGTCGAGCACTGAGAAGCAATGCCAAATTAAATACCATTGTGAAGTAGTTTCCTATTATATGTATGAATAATCTGAAGAGGACACTGGTTTTGTGTATGATTTTATGTCCACTTAAAAGTCACATTAAACATTTTCATAGAAAACATAGAAAACAGATTTTTATAAAATGAGAAAAAGAAGAAGGTCGAGCTGACTGATTACATGAGCAATGATCAAAACCAGGTAAACTTCCTCAAATAGTTTCCTCATAAAACATAAACTTTCAAAAGGCTTAATTAAAACAACCTTTCAGATAGCCCCAAGATTTACATACAATGATAACATAATAGGTAATGTCATCATGGCATTACAGGGTATTTAATATATAGATTCCTTCAATGTAGAACCATCACACATATATTTAAACAAAACAGACATTTTATATTTAATACTAACAGAATGTTTACAAAGTGCAGGAATTTCAATTTCAGAAACCTTTATGTAATTTAAGAAAAAAAAAAACATTGCTACTATAGTGAGAGAACTTTATGCCATAAGTTCTACAAGTAAAATATCTTTTGTGCCCTAATAAGTAGTAGTAACACATGTTACAATCAACATACCAACAAAAATACTTTGTAGAAACTAAGCCAATTTAACAAATAATGATTTATTTAAACACCAACTGTGCTACCCCTTCTTAAGATGGATTGAAGTCTAAGTAATCATGCTGACTTTGGTGTTAACATTTGCAATGTGCTATTGGAATGTATTTTGTAATGAATGTAGTAATAAAATGCACTGCAATTGTAATTCTAACAGATGGTGTCTTCTAAACATTTGTAGTTATACATAAAATGTGTTATTATTATTATCTATACTAATAAAAGGCAAAGCCCTCACTGACTCACTCACTCACTCACTGACTGACTGACTGACTGACTGACTCACTCATCACTAATTGTCCAACTTCCCGTGTAGGTGGAAGGCTGAAATTTGGCAGGCTCATTCCTTACAGCTTACTTACAAAAGTTAGGCAGGTTTCATTTCGAAATTCTACGCGTAATGGTCATAACTGGAACCTCTTTTTTGTCCATATACTGTAATGGAGGAGGCGGAGTCACGTATCGCGTCATCACGCCTCCTACATAATCACGTGAACTGAAAACAAGGAAGAGATTTACAGCACGACTCAAACGCGGGAACGAAGGTAAATGACATTTAATGTTGAGTGTCTTTTAATACTGTGTAAGCATACATATTAACACATGTGCAATTAAATGTGTGCATGTACGGGGTGATTTCTCAGGCTTAAAAGCTCGCCTTTTATTAAAAAGGTAAATGCAAACTGTTTTCATTCTGAAGTGCACAAACCACGTTGGATTTCAGCCGTTAAACGCGCAAAAATGTCAGTACACCAGATAAATAAGCGCAACATATTATCAGTTGTATTGTATGCTTACATTACATATAGAAATGTGTTAGTCGTTAACTAATAGTATGGGATGGTGTTTTTCGACTCGCGCCTTGATTTAAACGATTGCATGTCTTGGTGGGTTTGCGTAGCTTATTGTCAATACCTTTACACCTCTTTTTAAGACTTATTGACTGAAATGGGCTTTCACGAAAAAAGTTAGGGCTTTGCTACAGGATACACCCTCCACAAGTTAAGGAAGTAAAAATAAACGTATATATTTCTGTTTTATTTAAACTTTTTAAGTTCGTATGCATAGCCCCATTTGGCTGTTTTAGTTTTTTTTTTTCTTTCTTCAGTAATATTTAATCTCCTTAAAGAAAAACAACATATGCATTTTACTTTTTTTGTATCTCTTTAGTAATATTTTAGTGTAAAAGGATAACCAGTATTTAAACCTTTTATGTTACTTTATAAAGTTATTTTACACCATGTTGAAAAATTAATAAGAAAGCTACATATTTTGGCAGCTGCTGCTTTAATTTTCAATGAAATGAAAAAAGCTCTCCAAGAGAAAACCTCAATGAAGAAGAAACAGTCTAAAAAGGAGAAACCCTCATTTATAAAGGTTTGCTGCAGATGACTTAACTGAAAATAAATGAATAGTTCCTATGTGTATAATACATATTTATCTATTTGACTTATGCCTTTATTCCAGCAACTTGCAACATCTGAGGTACAATTTGTTACATTACTTTTGTTTTTTGCAGCACAGGCAGGTGAAGTGACTTCCTCAGGGTCACACAGTGGTGTCAGTACCAGGATTTGAACTGACAAGCTCCGGGTTTGCTGAAATATTACTGAAGAAAGAAAAAAAATGAAAACGGGCAAATGGGGCTATGCATACAAATGTCCATCCATCCATTATCCAACCCGCTATATCCTAAATACAGGAGCCAATCCCTGCCAACACAGGGCACAAGGCAGGAAACAAACCCCGGGCAAGGTGCCAGCCCACCGTAGGGCACACACACCCACACACACCCACACACCACGGACAATTTAGAATCGCCAATGCACCTAACCTGCATGTCTTTGGACTATGGGATGAAACCGGAGAACCCGGAGGAAACCCAGACAGACACGGGGAGAACATTCAAACTCCATGCAGGGAAGCGAACCCGGGTCTCCTAACTGGCACCTTTCACTGCGCCACCATACCGCCCGCATACAAACTTAAAAGGTTTAAATAAAACAGAAATATATACCTTTATTTTTACTTCCTTAACTTGTGGAGGGTGTATCCTGTAGCAAAGCCCTAACTTTTTTCATGAAAGCCCCTTTCAGTCAATAAGCCTTAAAAACAGGTGTAAAGCTAAACTTGCAGCACCGCTATTCAATTACACTTGCCTAACGCCTCTCCTAAGGGGAGATACTGTGGGATCTGGGCATCTGTCAAAGCACCAATCACAGGCCCGATTAGAAAGCGGGAAGCTGTGATTTGTCGTCTCCCTCCCATGTAACAATCACAGCCCGTGTTACAACGCACTATGTATGTACTGTATGTGTATTTGTATATATGTGTATGTGTGTGTGTATGTATGTGTGTATATGTATGTGTGTATATATATGTTGATATGTGTGTGTGTATATATATATATATATATATATATATACAGTATATGTGGATGTGTATATATATATATATATATATATATATATATATATATGTATATATGTATATATATGTATATGTAGAAATGTATATATGTGGATGTATATATGTATATATATGTATATGTAGATATGTGAATATGTAGATATATATATATATATGTATATATGTATATGTATATATATGTTTACATAACCTCTTTAACACATTACTTCTCCGCTGCGAAGCGCAGGTATTTTGCTAGTCTATATATATAATTCACTAAGCCGACAGGGCACGCAAGACAACCATGGGATACGCACGACATAACCACGCCCACCAACTCTAAGACCATTGGATACAACGACAACTCACAGAGCCACGCCCGTCGACAACTCACAGAGCCACGCCCACCAACTCTAAGAATTCACTAAGTCCATGGCAAGCAAGACAGAGCCATGCCCGCCAACTCACAGAGTCCTGCCCACCAACAATTCGAGCGAGAGCAAAAGCATTTGCCAAGAATTTTTCATTAATCAAGAACAAAAGTCGGAGGTTCGAAGACGAACACATACCGTCGTAGTTCCAACCATAAGCGATGACAACTGGCAATCTGGCGGCATTATTCCCATGACCCGCTGGGCAGCCAACCGGGTAACCAAAGTCTTTGGATTCCGGGGGGAGTATGGTTGCAAAGCTGAAACATAAAGGAATTGATGGAAGGGCACCACCAGGTGTGGAGCTTTTCACTTAATTTGACTCAACATGGGAAACCTGGACTGGCCTGGACACAGAGAGGATTGACAGATTGATAGCTCTTTCTCGATTCTGTGGGTGGTGGTGCATGGCCGTTCTTAGTTGGTGGAGCGATTTGTCTGGTTAATTAAGATAACGAAAGAGACTCCCTCCTGCTAAATAGTTACGCGACCCCCGAGTGGTCGACGTCCAACTTCTTAGAGGGACAAGTGGCTTTCAGCCACGTGAGATTGAGCAATAACAGGTCTGTGATGCCCTTAGATGTCCGTGACTGCACTAGCGCTAAACTGAATGGATCAACATGTGTCTACCCGGCGCCGAGAGGCGTGGGTAAGCCGTTGAACCCCATTCGTGATGGAGACCGGGGCTTGCAATTGTTCCCCACAAACGAGGAATTCCCAGTAAGTGTGGGTCATACGCGCACACTGATTAAGTCCCTGCCCTTTGTACACACCCCCTATCGCTACTACCATGGTCGGGTGACTTGGTGGATTATATATAGAAAAGCAGCCAGAACTGCAAAGAACAATGAAAAGTCAACGTGGCTCAGAGGTGCATGTGGACTGTAGCAGAGACGAAAGCGACTGAGGCGGTGTTTGGAAAATGAAAAGTCAACGTGACTCACAGGTGCATATGGACTGTACACAGATGAAAGCGACTCAGGTGAGGAGTTGGGGGCGGGCACATGAGCAGGCAGTGCGTACTGAACGATGACTAAAAGATGACAAAGAAATCAGCAGACTAGAATGGCGGGGGGGCCAGAGCGGAGGGGGTGGATTGGGCATCGTTCCCCTCTCCTCCCGTTCCGCCCTCCGCACCCGATCGCCGTCCAGCCCCGTCCCTCGCTCTGGGAGGTGGAGGCGTGACGGCGGTTCTCCAGTTTTCAGTCACGGACAATTGTATGTTGCCCTCTCCAGAGTTCCATCTTTTCATTCACCTACAGTCGTATTCTCAAACCCACCCCATTTGGACAACTGTGCCTTTCAGGAAGTGTTCACCCATCAATACATAATTATGCGGCGTATGCTACGCCGCGGGTTGGCTAGTTATTATTATTATTATTATTATTATTAAAAATATCTGTGATGTGCCTTCTGTTGGAATGACAGAGACATAGCAATGGGACAGGCAACACAGATACACAGACACTTGTCCTTTTATCAAACTGGATTACTCATTATTGGATGAGTTTTGGCCAGGAGAGGCTACACACCAGTGATGGTTGGATGGGATTTATCCAACAGGATACAATGTGATTTCTACTTTACACAGATGTGTATTTCAAATTTCATTTAAAAAATGCAAACCCTTTCAAAGGCCCAGGACTCTTCAGTATCATTGTCAACACTTTAGGGTTTGCAGTGTCTCTTCAAACCAATTTTAATCCATTATAGTTTTCAAAAATTGACTTAAAAAGTTTCACTTTACAACACAATATCATGGGAAAATTAATATATATCATGATTTTGAACAAATAACTTTGACTTGAAAAAGAATGAACTATCCGTTATTAGGAAAAATCAGCTTCTTCAACTTCATATCCTTTTTGATCTGGTTCTGTTTACTGGGATGGTGTTCTAGCAGTTTGGATGCAGCCGTAGATGACATGCCACCCCATTATTGTGAACTGGCAAGCTCAGGTCACCCACTTTACAGCCTCCATCTAACTTGTAAAAATATATTTTAACCTGAACCAGCAACCATATCACATGTACTTATGCCTGAAGCTAAGCATGTTTGGGCCAGGCCAGTACTTGGATGGGAGACCACCTAAGAAAAGGTTGGGTTTCTGCTGGAAGAGGTGTTGGTGAGGCCAGCAGGGGGTGCATACTCTGTGGTCTGAATGTGGATCCCAGTGCAATGACGGGGACACTGGGCTGTAAAAATGTCACCATCCTTTAGATGAGAAGTAAAACTGAGGTCCTGACTCTCTGTGGTCATTAAAGATCCCTGGGTATCCCTTGTAAAGAGTAAGGTGTATCCCAATGTCCTGGCTAAATTTTTTGTTAAAAATTTTTGTTCCAACCAGCTTGTTTTTAATTAGACTCCTGGGCTAATTAAGTGGTGTGTTATTTCCCAAGTTCTGTGTTTTGGGAACAATATAGAAATTAGAAAACTAAGTTTGGTAAAAGAAATATATATATTAAAATGTAATAAGCAGTTATATGGAAATGATGTATTTTTTTTCTTTTTAACAATATTTTCATCTTGATTTTCATTCTATTTTTCTAGGTGTTCTAATTGTTTAATTAATCCATTATTTACTAATTAGTGGGTCTGATGCTAAAGTAGTTGCAGCCTTTGATTATTCAGTGTTGTTTGCCAGCGTGTCTGCTCTGCTAATTTTTAATTGTCATTAATAAGATACAATGAAGGGGAAAAACTGAACAGAGAAAGGGCAAAATATAATGAAATCAACAAAAGAGAGTTAAGCATTTAAATCTATAGCAACAGCAGAAATATTTCTAAATGTCTTATAAATGTAAAAATCATGGTGCTGTGCTTTACTGAATGTAGAATAAAAGAAAAATGTATGTATGTATGATGAGCGTACTGGCGCAAAAATGGCTAGCACTGGCTGCAGAAAGGTAGCTCTGATAATGCCATCTTTCAGATTTACTAAATCTAAGAAAATGTGAGTGAAGCGAACTCAACTGAGAATGTTTACATGCTCTCTTCTAGGTTTTCTAGTTGTTCTGAAAAACTTTGCAGTTCTTTTCACAAGCCTAGAAAGAAAGTAAGTCTCAAGATTACTTTTGCAACATAGAGACCAAAATACAACAATATCTACAACACAGTTGGACATACACATGCAACTGTATTAAATCTGAATAAATTAGGCTGAAATTTGATATTACCGTATTTAGTAATCTGACATCATGGGAGTTCTCATTTATTAAATATTATTGTACCTTTTGAGGTATTTTTGTAAGATTTTTAAATTTTTAACAAAAGCCTGAACCTTGTCTGAATGCAAATTTAATTTGCATGTTATTGTTAACGTGTAATTATGGCATTTAATGAGAACCTACAGATTTAAATTTGTCTCAGTATTTTGGGAACATTTATATACAAAATCCATGCATTTTAAAATGTTAATCTTTCCACTGTAAATTGTCAACTAAATTCTATTTTTAGATTGCACAGGTGCTTATGTGATTGCAATTATTGCTCTTTAAAAGTAAGCTGCTTTTGATTTTATCTTATGAACTTACTACACTGAATTATACTTTAATTATTCATGCCCTGTTCCTTATAATTGCTTTTGCATTTGACTGCAAGGCACACAGATTTTATATTTTTATAATAAAGTAACATATTATCCTTGTAATTTAATACATAGGTGACACCCATGGTTGCAGGTTTTTATTCCAAACAGTTTTACAATCAACATGTCATTCTTACTTACATCTGTAATGGCTTTTGGAGATTTTAAAGAGTAATTCATATCATCATCAGAACACAAAATAATACAATGTAATAAAATCGGATCTCTCCAGTGCAGTGTGAGACATTGTAAATTGCTTATTAATGCTCATTTACACTTTTCTGGTAGCTCATGAGTGCTGAACATTCAATTCAGACAACTTAAATAGGCGTTTCCTTCATTTTGTCTGTACAAAATGAAGGAACAAATAAGTACAAATAGTTATACAGCCAGCTAATAAGCCCATTGTAATTCTGGCTGCTGTGAATAAATGGCTGAGAGGGAAGGGACACTAAAGTGGTATAGGACAATGGAAGAGACAAGCAGATGCCATTACAATGCTATAGGTATGTTTTGTAAATGTATGGATATCATGACAAAATCTGACAACTTTCCGAGAAAGCTACTGTTATCATGTAATTTTTGACTATTTACTAATAATTGTTATAATTACTTAAAATGGCAACAAGGAAGCCACTAGAACAATGAGTCAGATTCTTTTACATTGAAAAGGTAAAGATGATGCTCAAACTGCTTTATAATGAATTTGTTTGTATGCCTTACAGTGTTTGCTACAAAGCATATAGCATTATGTTCAACAATATTTATTGAACAGAAAGATAATGTGTTAGGGTGAAGAAAAAATCTGTGACCTTTAAAACATATGTTTCAAATTATCCCCTTCAGTTCATGAACTATAAATGTTCCAACTACTACTGAAAAATTATTCTCTCATAAAGCCCTTAGCATGCATCCATTTATTTTTCTGCAGAATGGAAACCCAAAAATGGACATAAGTTAGGAAGCGACATAGATACAGCTTCATTTCTAGGCATGTGGTCGTACTGTATACAGCCACGATTGCACATATTGTGCCAGTTTAGCTGTACCAAAGTTCATATTGTTGAGCTTTGGGAGAAAACTTGACTATACAGGAGCAACTCAATAAAATACAATTTAAGGAAAAAGTACCTGAAAAAAATTAAATCAGCTTATCCATTGTGGCGACCACTAATGGGAGCAGCCAAAAGAAGAAGAATCCACAAAACAACAGATTCCTGCCACTGTGTTAACCACTTTTTAAATTCAGTCATATGATTTATTTTTATCATACTTGCCTTTTATTGACCTTTATACAGCCAGAGGTGTTATTTTCATATATTTATTCTTAATGAAGCCCCAGGCACTTGCCAGTAAAAGAAAGCATGACTGAAAGACTGGCAGGATATGAGATTTGTTCGGGGTCACACAATGAACCAGTAATGATTAACAAGTTCAAGCAACTAAGCCACTAAACCTCAAGGTGAACAATTTAGCTTTTAGAATTTATCCACTTATCCATCCATCTTCTAAATTCATCTACTCAAAGTTTGTAGTGTAGTGTACTGAAACTATCCACTGAAGCATCAGGTATAAGACTGGAATAAACATCAGATCACAGCCGGTCACTAGGCACACTCACCCACAAAGTCAATCTCACCCTCTTATTGTTTATATAACATAACATACATGTCTTTGAGTTTACAATAAAGGCTGTTCTGCCTGGGCAAAAACCTATGCAGGCATGACGCAATATGAGAATAGTTAGTATAATTTAGCATGAAAAAAATAAAATGCACCCAGTGATGGACTGGTGCTCTGTCCAGGGTTCCTCCTGTCTTATATAATTGCTGGGATAGGCTCCAGCCTTCTGGCGACCCTCCTCAGAATTAATTAGGCTTAGAAAATGGTATAGTGTGTGAAAATATAATGCACAATATTTGTTTTCATTAAGGAGACTTTTGGGCTTAACAAATACACATATGTCCCTCTGTGCCTGAAAAAGGAATGCAGGCTGCAAACAAAACTAAATTACTGTTTTACTGTGAGAAACAAATGCTACCAAAAAAAGTTTAAACAAAAGCACTGAAGGGAAAGTACTTATTGTAATATGAAAAATTTAAAAAGTGTACAAAAGTAATGCTTGTCCATGTTCAAAACTCATAATTTGCATATAAGTTAACATTTTAATTTCTCAATTCAGATCTGTAAAGTAAAAGTACACATGTATAACAGAAATTTATTTAGAAAAGAAGTATTATTTTTATAATGGCTATTGGAAAATTAACAAAAAAATTTAATAAAAGAATGGTGTAACGGCATCTTTTCCGGGTTCCCAGAATTGAGCAGCTGCTGATTTGATCAAGCATGAGTCAAACTCGTAAAAAATGAATTTTCTCAGTTCAATAAAGTTTATTTTAAAAGTTTAGTGAAATTCAGAAAAAAGTTATTAGACATGCAGAATAAATGGCAAAAAGGAAAAAAGATTTCATCTACAATCTTAGCATTCTTGTGTTAAACTTTAATCACTTTCTGTACTTAAAGGTTGTGTTATTTCTCAATGGCAAACTTATATAAGCTTCACTTAGTGCATTCAGTACATTCTGAACATATGGTTTGAAACCGTTTGCCCTCCATGCCTTACCAACTGCAAGGCAAATCATAAACTGGAACTATTCTGTAGTCGGAGGGACAAGAAATTATTAGAATATTCCATTTATGATTTAGCTTGTGGCAGTTAATTCAGAACCTCCAATTGACTATGCCCTAATATATAGGTATTTTAACTAAGAAATTTAACATACCCTAACTAATCACCAAAGGGCTGTTACAAACATGTAGGTAAAGACAGTAAATTTAGAGTAGAAGACTGAGTAGATTTAATAATAACTTGCCAATAATGATATGAGGACTCATTTAATGTCTTTAGAAAGCTGCTTCAGTAAAGTGTACCACAAAAGGCAATTTTCTAGAGTCATTAGAATGTATTAATTATTCTCTCTGTGTTTTGAATTCTTCAAACTGTGCTCTATTATTTTTAATTTCATTTTTCCTTTCAAGTCAGCACTTGAAGTATCCTTGTACAAATTTTTATTGTTTCCACTATCTCCTAATCCTTCTGTAACTGTACATCCCTGTATCAGTTCAATAATATTCATAATTTTGAAAACAATATTTCACTCCAAAATGATAGCAGAGACAGCAGTGGAGATCTATCTGAAATTCATTATTTCCATAATTAGAAGACCGCATAACTCTGGTAGAGATGGTAGGTAAATTATATGTTTGAGACTTTACAGATTTTTAGGAAGTCACAGTTATTTTCTCCATTCCTGCAGGCAGCATAAGATGAGATTTACCTTGTACATGTGAAACAGGAGGAAACATGTTATCTATTATAGAAAGTAGGTCATCACTTGCCAGCAGCCATATTACATGCAGTTCAGAACTGGTCATCCACTTGAAGCTAATTATGTTCAGGCCCGGCCAGTACTTGTATGGGAGACCATCTAGGAAAAGATTGGATTGCTGCTGGAAGAGGTGTTGCTGAGGCCAGCAGGAAGTGTTACCCTGTGGTCTGAATGTGGATCCTAGTGCAATGACGGGGACACTGGGCTGTAAAAATGGTGCCGTCCTTTGGATGAGATGTAAAATCAAGGTCCTGCTTCACTGTGGTCATAAAAGATCCCTGGGCATCGATCATAAAGAGTAAGATGTATCTCAATATCCAGACAAATTGCCCACCTCAGCCTAGTCATTCTGGCCACCTAATTATCACCAATCTCTAACTGACTAACTATCTCTTTCACCACTTCACCACCTAATATCTTATGTGAAGTGAGAGTACTGGCACAATAATGGCTGCTGTCACATCATTCAAGTGAATACTACACATTAGTGGTAGTAAAAGTGCCTCCCCACTTCATTATTGAAAGTGCTTTGAGTAGTGACTTAAAATAAAATGCTAATATTAAAAAAAAAAAACTTGGTCCCTTAAATAGTGGGGTAGGATCAGAAGTTTTCGTTGTTTCAAGGACAGTTAGAGGACTTAACAAAACTAAGATTTTTAAGGGCATAGTGACCTAAAATACCTGAGATTTATAAGAGAAGACATTTTAGCCTGGATATGGAAGCTGGCAGTCCAGCTACAATATAGGAAGCAGTCAGACATCATCTTTCAAATATGACTATGCTCACTTTTATATTTCTGATCTCTTCTTCAGTGTGCAATGTGTTGACCACCAAGTTTTCAGAAAATGTATTATGATGGGCAAGTAATTTTATTTATTGATCACTCCTACCACTTTATTTTATCATTCTTTAATTTAATATTATTTATTGTATCAGTATGCTGCTGCTGAAGAATGTGAATTTCCCATTGGGATTGATTTGCCATTTTTTATGGTTCTGATGTAACATATTTTCCCTCCTTGCTTTTGAGTTCTGCTTTTGTTTCCTGCATTTGCCTGTTGTTTTAGTCTTCTTTGTACTTCCTGCTGATAGATAACCCCTGTCTGTTTCTGAAAACCTCTGGATCAACTGAAAATAGTCTTTTTTCCTTTATACTTATTAGCTGTTTTTTGAATTTGACTTATTTAATCATGGTCCTTTAATCAGTTGTTAAGAAACAAACTCATCCACATCAACTAATTACCTACATTATTGATATTTTTCTGCCAATAGTGAAGCAAAATCCTCTCTAAGGTCTCATGTAAATCAGAGAAGCAACCCTGGAGGAATCAAGGAAGTTGAGTACCTCCAAGAGGTGATGACAAACTGGCAGCAAAACATGACTCTAACTCGTTTTTGAGACAAACATAATCTAGGTTATTTCAAGGGAGTAGAAGGCAAACCATTTTAGACAGTTTCATTTGGTGACAGAATGAACTCCACAGGAACCCTGAGGTGAAGACAACAAATTAAAGACTTTACTGAACTTTGC
Organism: Erpetoichthys calabaricus; assembly: GCF_900747795.2. NCBI lineage: Eukaryota > Metazoa > Chordata > Cladistia > Polypteriformes > Polypteridae > Erpetoichthys > Erpetoichthys calabaricus. Next base: position 87,524,559 of record NC_041400.2, on the reverse strand, counting down.
GTTATGATGATAGTAATGGGTTTGACAGTAAATAAAGAGTTTGTTTACATGTTTTTACACATTTATTTGATTATATTTTGTTTTTTCTGACTATTATTTTCCTCTTGTGTAAAGGGATCCAAATTTGCTGAAAGGTCCTGATGTAACAGGATTCCTCATGATTCAGCATGTGATGTCACAGCGGCAATTTCCAAGCTCTGTTTGAGACTTCCCTTTGCTTGTTTTGCAGCTAAAATATTTATTTATTTGTAGTTTTTTAAATTTTATTTTGATACTTTAATTTTTCTCTACATGTGCCTAAAATATTCAGTTTTTAGGGGTTTTTGTATCCATTAGTGCCTACTCTATTTAAGAAACTGCTCATGCTGCATTAAGAAGTCCTGGCGGGTAAAGAAAATCCTTAAGGCTACTGGGTTTTAGCCCCTTTTAGCCAGGCTACCATTAATACCTGTTAAAACTTATTTTTAACATTCTGTGTCATTTTTCTGTGTATCTCACTGTCACAATAAAGACTAAATGACTTACAGACACATTTTTGTGATTATAATATATTTTTATGACAATTATCTGCAGTTTGCAATGTTTCTGTGACTCCTGTAGTGACTATGGGCCAACCACAGAAGGAACCTTCCTGACAGGATGTTTCAGCTGATAAGAATGACTACTTTTTTGCAGGAATGATAACATTAAAATGCAAGAGAGAGGGAAATTGATTGTGGCATTTTGGAAAACAAATATAAATGCCTAGTTAAGACAACTGGCAAAGGCAATAAGAATTTTTTGTGTATTTTGTTTGATATAAACTATTGTTAATCTGTCCTTTCATTCTTTTTCATAAAATGAAACAACATATAAATAACCAAAAAACTTTCATGAATACTATTATTAAAACTTGTTTCTTGAAAACCTCCCTTCTTCCCACACTGAACTTTCCACTTTCCTCGAAAATCTTCCCAGGTTATATGAGTCACAGGCCGATGAACTTGTCACCCCTATTACTAAGGGTAAGCTGAAAGAGGCAGTGAAGTCTCTGAGGTCTAGTATGGCTCTTGGCCCAAATTCGCTGCCGCCTGATGTTTTATTGTTTATTTGGAGTCATTTGTTGCCTGTATATCTGCAGATGTTAAATATTGTTCCTACAATAAATAAATGTAAATGTCTTTAATTACTAATGAGTTTGTGAATAATTGTCCAATTTCCCTGATAGACATGAAACTGTTGACTAAGCTTTCCACATTTTTAAAAGTACCAAGCAGGGATGCCCCCAATCTTCACTGCTTTTCAACCTTTTAGTCAATCCCTCAGCCTTGAGAGTGGATGAATTAATTACCCTAGGTTTGCTGCATAGCTTCTGTCACAGAATATCTTGCAGATGATATTTTTCTTTTATTGGTTAATGCCCCACATGATTTTCCATATTCTAAAATTTAAATCCTATGTGCCCCTCTCCAGTTAAAAGATAAACTGGTCTAAATCTTAGCTCTCATAATTACTGATTTCAGGGGTAAGTGTTGTTCCTTTCCTCCATGCGTCCCTTTAGCTACATCAATCAAAGTGATTGGGTACAGACATTACCCTTTTTATGCAAGTTAGCATTAATACAGAGACTCAGAGACCTCCTGGTTTTCCTTGTCTCTGATGTTCAGGTCTAGACTGGCTATTATAAAATTAAATATCATTCCTTGTCTCAAGTGCAATACTTCCTTTCTTTTTCCTCCAGTTAATTACTGGTCTAATGTTAGGTCATTTCTATTTGACTTCCTATGGGACAAAAATGATCAACTTTTACCTGTTCCTTTCTGCTGGTGTTCCATTCACTGCTGGTTAGTGACCAAGTGTGCAGATAAAAGCATAGTCTTTGTGAATAGTTGGGGTGATTTTTGGGAAAGGCCTGGATTTTTATAACTTCTTTATAACTTGAAGGGAACTTTTGTTTTTATTCCAAAATGTGGCAGAAAAACTGCCTGGATGACTGATCCAAGCACCATCAAGGCCAAAGTCTTGTGATCTTAAATCACAGGCTGCTGTTTATCCTACCTGTTACTATCCCATAGTTGTTACCCAGAATCCCTGTTATGGGGCTTCTTATAAATTTAGTCTTGATGCAAACCTTAAATTTCATGATAGCCAAAAAATAAGGCGCATAATTAGACCAAGAGAAAAAACCAGATCCTCCACCAGGAGTCCCTGTAATAGTGTAAGTCAGATTCATTCAAACAATATGTCACCAGTTCAGAAACATCTTTGCAGTTTTAAATCTTGTTAATTAAACTTTTGTTTTCTTGGCACAAAAGCTGCTTTGGTACATAAAATATTAAAACAAACTCCAATACAATTGTAGTGCTAATCTACAGACCACCAGGTCAATATTTAATGTTCATGACTGAATTTGGCAGACTTTTATGTGATTTAGCTATAAATTATGATCGTGTAGTGGTGATCAGAGATTTTAATGTACAAATTGATGTGGAAAATTACATTTATACAAGTGTTTTATTTATTGGTTAAACTCAGTAAGATTTTGTCAGATTGTCAAAGTTCCAACTCATAATCATAACCACACATTAGATCTAATTAGAACTTACAGAGTTGAAATTCAAAATTTAAATATTATTCTATTAAATTATTTCTGATCACTGCTTACATAAACTGCTCAAAAAAATTAAAGGAACAGTTTGAAAACACATCAGATCTCAATCATGCTGGATATCTATACTGATATGGACTGGGTAATGTGTTATGAACGAAAGGATGGCATATCGTTTGATGGAAATGAAAATTATTAACCTACATAAAGGGCTGAATTCAAAGACACCACGAAAATCAAACTGAAAAAATGATGCGGCAGGCTAGTCCATTTTGCCACAATTTCATTGCAGCAACTCAAAATTGTACACTGTAGTTTGTATGGCCCCCATGTGCTTGTATGCATGCCTGACAACATCGGGGGCATGCTCCTAATGAGACGACAGATGGTGTCCTGGGAGATCTCCTCCCAGATCTAGACCAGGGCATCACTGAGCTCCTGGACAATCTGAGGTGCAACCTGGTGGCACTGGACGGACCAAAACATAATATCCCAGAGACGTTCTATTGGATTTAGGTCAGGCGAGCATGGGGGCCTGTTAATGGTTTCAATTTCCTCATCCTCCAGTAACTGCCTGCATACTCTTGCCACATGAGGCCAGGCATTGTCTTGCACCAGGAGGAACCTAGGACCTAATGCACTAGCATAGGGTTTGACATTGGGTCCAAGGATTTCATCCCAATACCTAATGGCAGTCAAGGTGCCGTTGTCCATCCTGTAGAGGTCTGAGCATCCCTCCATGGATATGCCTCCACAGACCATCACTGGCCCACCACCAAATCGGTCATGCTGAATGATGTTACAGGCAGCATAACGTTCTCTACGGCTTCTCCAGACCCTTTCATGTCTGTCACATGTGCTCAGGGTGAACCTGTTGTCATCTATGAAAAGCACAGGACGCCAGTGGTGGACCTGCCAATTCTGGTATTCTATGGCAAATGCCAATCGAGCTCCACAGTGCTGGACAGTGAGCACAGGGCCCACTAGAGGAGGTTGGGCCCTCAGGCCACCCTCATGAAGTGTGTTTCTGATTGTTTGGTCAGAGACATTCACACCAGTGACCTGCTGGAGGTCATTTTGCAGGACTCTAGCAGTGTTCATCCTGTTCTTTCTTGCCCAAAGGAGAAGATACCGGTCCTGGCTGGTAGGTTAAGCACCTTCTACGGCCCTTCAGACTGTGCTGGGAGACACAGCAAACCTTCTGGAGGTGGTACGTGTGACTAAAGTGGATACAAAACTCACTCAAGCTCTTAAATTAGAATTTCAAAAGAAGTGTTAATAAGAAGTTAAGCAAAATGTCACCTTTTATTGGCTAAATAAAAAGATTACAATATACAAGCTTTCAAGGCAACTCAGGCCCCTTCTTCAGGCAAGATGTAAACTATTCCAAAATAATAACAACAACAACATTTATTTATATAGCACATTTTCATACAAAAAAAGTAGCTCAAAGTGCTTTACATAATGAAGAAAAGAAAAATAAAAGACAAAGTCAGAAATTAAAATAAGACAACATTAATTAACATAGAATTAAGAGTAAGGTCCGATGGCCAGGGAGGACAGAAAAAACAAAAAAAAAACTCCACACAGCAGGAGAAAAAAATAAAATCTGCAGGGGTTCCAGGCCACGAGACCGCCCAGTCCCCTCTGGGCATTCTACCTAACATAAATGAAATAGTCCTCTTTGTATTTAGGGTTCTCACGGAAGGACTTGATGATGATGGTCATGCAGACTTCTGGCTTTTAATCCATCACTGTTGGAGCATCACGGTGCTTTGAGTAGATGTTGGTGGCGCAAGCCACCACCACAAAGAAACCGGAAAAAGAAACAGAAGAGAGAGTAGGGGTTAGTACGGATTTTAGAGCCACCATGAATAGTTATTATAATGAATTGAATATACAGAGTATCAGGATTAAATTAAAGTGAAGTTATGAGAAAGCCATGTTAAAATAATGTGCTTTCAGCAGTTTTTAAAGTGCTTCACTGTATTAGCCTGGCGAATTCCTACTGGCAGGCTATTCCAGATTTTAGGTGCATAACAGCAGAAGGCCACCTCATCACTTCTTTTAAGTTTTACTCTTGGAATTCTAAGGAGACACTCATTTGAGGATCTAAGGTTACGATTTGGAATATAAGATGTCAGACATTCCGATATATAAGATGGGGCAAGATTATTTAAGGCTTTATAAACCATAAGCAGAATTTTAAAGTCAATCCTGAATGACACAGGTAACCAGTGTAGTGACATCATCCTGACTTCTTCACCTGGACGCCGGTGTTCACCTGTATCAGTGAGTTGAATGCCCCTCGGAGACACAAACGCACCAGCCGCCGTCGTGGGAAAAAAGCCGGAATTGCTGTTAAACAACGCCGACTCAAGTCCCAGAGCTTTGATTCCCGATGCCTGCGAGTCGTCTATGACCCATCTTCTCCTGCTAAGGACTCCATCACTGGTTCATGTGCTCTGGACACCGGATTTAATTTCTCCACTTCAAGACAGCATCACTTTTCCTCGGCCTGCAATCAAGTAGTAAACACTGCTAATCTTCGCACGCTCACCCATGCTCATCCTGCAACGAGCTCTTCTACCTCTATCAAGGCTGCTCTCTTGAACGTGAGATCAGTGTCTAATAAAACTTTTTTTCTGCAAGACTTTATTACCTCACATAATCTGGATTTCTTCTTCATCACTGAGACTTGGATTTTAAATGATGACTCTTCTTCTTTTACTGACATGACTCCACCAGGTTATTCATTTTTAAACTCTCCTCGCTTGACTCGTAGTGGGGGGGCATTGCCACTATTTTTAAAAGTATGTTCTTGTGTCGGAGACTTACAAGGGGTCCGTTTAGCAGCTTTGAACTTCAACTTTTCGAAGTGTGCAGCTCCCCTTCTCTGCTGTTTGCCGTGGTTTATAGACCTCCTGTAATTAATGATACTTTCATCTCTGAATTCTCTGATCTCTTGGCTGATATCACCCTCTCTCATGATAAAGTTTTTATTGTTGGTGATATCAACATTCACGTTTGTTGTCAATCGAAACCTTTGGTCAATGACTTTTTATCACTTTTGAACTCATTTGATTTTATACAGCATATTAATACGCCAACCCACTCTCTTGGTCACACCCTTGATCTCGTTCTTACTCGTGATAATCCATCCATCCATTTTCCAACCCGCTGAATCCGAACACAGGGTCACGGGGGTCTGCCGGAGCCAATCCCAGCCAACACAGGGCACAAGGCAGGAACCAATCCCGGGCAGGGTGCCAACCCACCGCAGGACACACACAAACACACCCACACACCAAGCACACACTAGGGCCAATTTAGAATCGCCAATCCACCTAACCTGCATGTCTTTGGACTGTGGGAGGAAACCGGAGCGCCCGGAGGAAACCCACGCAGACACGGGAATAACATGCAAACTCCACGCAGGGAGGACCCGGGAAGCGAACCCAGGTCCCCAGGTCTCCCAACTGCGAGGCAGCAGTGCTACCCACTGCGCCACCGTGCCGCCCTTACTCGTGATATTTCAGTGAATAATATTGATTTATGTGATGTTTCTTTAATCATTTTTCTATAATGATGGACCTGAATATTACTGTTGATGTCCCGACTAATAGCTGTCCCACGCGCTGCTCGCACTTTTTAAATTCTTCTATTATATCTGATTTTAAAGCCATTTTCATCCATCCATCCATCCATTTTCCAACCCGCTGAATCCGAACACAGGGTCACGGGGGTCTGCCGGAGCCAATCCCAGCCAACACAGGGCACAAGGCAGGAACCAATCCCGGGCAGGGTGCCAACCCACCGCAGGACACACACAAACACACCCACACACCAAGCACACACTAGGGCCAATTTAGAATCGCCAATCCACCTAACCTGCATGTCTTTGGACTGTGGGAGGAAACCGGAGCGCCCGGAGGAAACCCACGCAGACACGGGGAGAACATGCAAACTCCACGCAGGGAGGACCCGGGAAGCGAACCCAGGTCCCCAGGTCTCCCAACTGCGAGGCAGCAGTGCTACCCACTGCGCCACCGTGCCGCCCTTACTCGTGATATTTCAGTGAATAATATTGATTTATGTGATGTTTCTTTAATCATTTTTCTATAATGATGGACCTGAATATTACTGTTGATGTCCCGACTAATAGCTGTCCCACGCGCTGCTCGCACTTTTTAAATTCTTCTATTATATCTGATTTTAAAGCCATTTTCTCTAGTCTTTATGTGCATGACCAAAATAATGGTATCGATGATTCTGTCGTAAAATTGAATTCTTCCTTGCTCCGCCCAAGATACTCAGTAATAAGGGTAGACCTGCTCACTGGCTAAATGAAAATACACGATCACTGCGTCGCGCCTGTTGAACTGCTCAACAGCGTTGGAAAAAAGATGGACTGATTGTCTCTAAACAGATTTTTAGGACTTCTCTTTTCAATTTACAGGCCGAAGTTAAGATAACGAAACAAAACTTCTTTGCTGATTTAGTATCCCGTTACTGAAAGAATCCTAGGGTCTTATTTAATTCAATTAATCTGGCCATTCACCCCCACTCTTTGATGGGATCAAATAGCATTGTTCATTCATGTGACCAGTTTCTATCCTTCTTTGTCAGCAAAATCGATACTATCCACCGTGGCATTGTTCAAACAGGCTATGAACTTTCTACTGTTAATCAAGACATTGTCTTAGAATCCTTTGATCTAGTCTCACTTTCACAGCTAAAAAGAACTATTGACACCCTTAAACCAGCCACCAGTCCTCTGGATATTGTACCACCACGTCTCCTAGTGGAAGCCTTTGATGTGTTGGGCCCACCCTTACTAGCCATCATCAATGATTCTATTAGTTTGGGAGTTGTGCCCTCATTTTTTAAACATGCTGCAGTCCGTTCCCATCTAAAAAAGGCAGAATTAGATCCTGGAGTTTTAGCCAATTTTCGTCCAATTTCCCAACTGCCATTTCTGGCTAAAATTCTAGAAAGAATTGTTTATAATCAATTGGTAATTTATTTGAGATCTACCAATCTGGCTTTAGGCGTTATCATAGTGTTGAAACGGCACTGCTGAAAGTGTTTAACGACATCTCTCTTATTACTGACTCAGGTGATGCGACAGTCCTTCTCGTCCTTGACCTGTCCGCTGCCTTTGACACTATTGACCATGAGATATTGCTGTTGCGACTTGAACATCTTGTTGGGCTTAAAGGGGCTGCTCTTAACTGGTTCAGGTCATATTTAACTGGTAGAAACTTTTCAGTGACTTAATTCATCTTCTTCTTCTACTACTCCTCTTAAATATGGTGTTCCTCAGGGATCAATTTTGGGTCCTATTTTATTCTCCATATACCTTCACCCTATTGGAGCTATTTTTAGGAAATTTTACAATTCTTTTCACTGCTATGCTGATGATACTCAGGTTTATATTCCTGTCTGCAACTCTACAACAAATCAACTCCACAACTGTCTGTCTGAACTGCGATCCTGGATGGCTAATAAATTTCTTCACATCAAAATAAAACGGAGGTGCTTATAGTGGGTCCATCAGCTAAAGCCCAAATTGGTCTTGGACTTCTCGGCTCTGTCTCTGTCTTTTCCAAACCTCAAGTCCACAATCTTGGTGTTACCTTTGATAGTAACCTCTCTTTTGAGAAACAAGTAAATTCTGTAGTCAAGAGTTGCTTTTTGCAACTTCGTCTATTAGGTAAGATAAAGCCTTTTTTTTATCTTCTAGGGATCTTGATATAGCTACTCACGCGTTTATTTTTTCTCGCCTCGATTACTGCAACTCGCTGTATTCTGGGATTAATAAATCCCTGATACACAGGTTACAGTTGGTCCAAAATGCTGCCGCTCGCTTTCTGGTTGGGGCAAGAAAGTATGACTCTGTTTCTCCTATTTTAGCTTCTTTACACTGGCTGCCTGTCAGTTTTCGAATTGATTTTAAAATCTTGCTGCTAGTTTTTAAATCTTTACATGGGCTTGCTCCTGCCTAATTATCTGAACTGTGTGTTTTACATCAGCCATTTAGAGTGCTTAGATCTTCTGGTCAGCTGTCTCTGGTTGTCCCTCGTAACAAGTGTAAAACTAAGGGGGACAGGGCTTTTGCAGCTGCTGCGCCTCACCTGTGGAACTCTTTACCTCATCATATAAAGGAGTCGTCTACAATTGAATTGTTCAAAATAAGACTAAAGATTCATTTCTATTCACTTGCATTCCATGACCTTCAGTAATACTGAAGTTTCCTTTTTGTGATTATATAACATTACTTCTATTTTTTAGGTATATAACATTACAGTACTTCTATTTATTATATATTTTATTTTATGTTCATATATTTTATTTCTATTTATGTTTTATGTTAATTTGTTTTGTTTTTCTTTTATTCTATTATTGTAAAGCACTTTGGCCACAGCATTACTGTTTATTGTTTTAAATGTGCTATATAAATAAATTGACATTGACATTGGCTCATGGGCACTGTCCTTGTCTGGTTTAATTCCATCCATCCATCCATTTTCCAACCCGCTGAATCCGAACACAGGGTCACGGGGGCCTGCTGGAGCCAATCCCAGCCAACACAGGGCACAAGGCAGGAACCAATCCTGGGCAGGGTGCCAACCCACCACAGTGGTTTAGATAGATAGATAGATAGATAGATTAATTTATATTTATTTTTATTATTAATAGTTTAATTCTTATATATCAAATAGATTCCAGTACATACAAAAATATGCTGACAGTGTTCTATCATTACACACAGAAGTGAGATATGGTCTCCTTCTGGGCTCAATACTGACACCTTTACTGTTTTCACTTTACATGCTTCCACTGGGAACTATCATTAGAAAACATAAATTTAATTTTTATTCATACAGAGATGACACCCAAGTATACCTTTCTTTAAGACCAAATGAAGTTTCTCCAATGTTGTCCTTATTTAGATGTGTTAGTGAGTGAAAGGAATGGATGAATGAGAACGTTTTGTCTTTGAACTCAGATAAAACAGAAATGTTAATTATTGCAGGGAATGATGTTGATTGCAACAATATTTTGTCATTATTTAACTCAGTTGGGATCACCATTAGTTTTACTGAATCAGCTAGCAATCTAGGAGCTATCTGACTCTAGCATGTCATTTAAAGTGCACATTACAAAATTGTCCAAAATATGTTTTTTCCATCTTAAAAATGTTGGGAAATTAAGGTGATTTCCAAGTTTGCTAGATACTGAGATATTAATTCATGCATTTATTTCTAATAGGAGTGGCAACTGCAATGTGTTGTTCTATAGCTACTCAAATCATTGTTTATACAGCTTTCAGTTAATTCAAAATGCTGCTGCAAGAATTACTAAAAGAACAAGAAACATAATTCCAGTTCTTAAGTACTTATACAGGCCTGTTAAGTTTAGGGCAGATTTCAAAATCCTCATTTTAACATATTAAGCCTTAAATGGCCAAGGTCCTGCTTACTTTTCTGAACATACCATTACTTACAAACTAGACTGCACATTAAGATCTCAAGGTGACAACCTGCTTATGATTCCAATTGATTAACAAATAACAATGAGAGGCTGTTATAACAGTGGGAAGGTTTTAGTTACAGGACTTCAAAACTGTGTAATGGCCTGACTGCCCTTTCAGTTTTAGCTTTTAAATCCCAGCTGAAAACTCATTACTTCAGTTTAGCATACCCTGAGTAGAGTTGCTGATTAGCTGTGTGTACTGTATTTCTGTTGTTAGTCATTAGTACTAAAATACAAGTAATACAATATTTATAAACCATTACTAATCCTCATCTATTTTTTCTCTTTTTGGTATGCTCATGTGGCATTTGGTGCCACTGCTCTAATTCCAAGTTGTTTGTTTCCCATGGAAAACAATCTCAGATAAAGGAGCACTGGAAGCATAGGAGAGAAGGATCTTTTCATTAGATTGGCTAGCCATCTGTCAGAAGGGGACCTTGTTTTTCGATTTCCTGGATAATCCAGTTACTGATTGTGTCAGGGTTGTCTGTGTAGGTATTTGCTGTCTTGCAAAGGAGTCACCGCTTTGAAGTCTGGCTGGTTGAGTATACAAACAATACCACGTGTGATAAAAGAACTGCTGCTTCCTTGGAGGATCGTGGATAATCCAGTTACTGATTGTGTCAGGGTTGTTTGTGTAGGTATTTGCTGTCTTGCAAAGGAGTCACCGCTTTGAAGTCTGGCCTTGGAGGATGTCTGTATTTACCTGAAATTAACATGTTTGACAATATTGGTTTCTAATCAGCAGATCTGTACTCATTAATGGTTGGTAACAATACACTTTGTTAACTTGTGTTTTCATTAATTGTTAAACCCAGGAAATTTAGATGTGCCATTGATTAAACTGATTGTCCAGGACTGACAACAGAAGGGACTGAAGGAGATTTAAACTCCTGGGCAGCAGAAGGCAGAGAGGACAGTTCACAGAAAACGCTGCCAAGACACTCGGACAGAGCACAGGGGCTTGCAGGCAGACAAGGGTACCTGGCTGGCACGACATGAGGCACAAGGACGGCAACACTTCCAGGGAGGAAGAGACAGCTCCGCAAAGAGACGCCGGATGTGGGTTCAGCGAGAGAGGGAATCCACATGGAAGGACCAAGCAAAGCTGACAGACGAGAAATGAGGCGTGCCTAGGTCCCAGCAACACAAGGAGCCCAGAGTGGAAGAAAAAGGAACAACGAAGAGACGCTGACAGGGATTCAATGTTTTGACAAAACTTCTGTTGGGAACGAGTGTCCAGTGAACAGAGTGCATCCGTGGACAGTTGAACAATTAAGTGTTGGGGTAATACAGTGCACCAACTGGACTCTGCACCACTAAAGGTTGTATCCTCCAATTCTTGTTTTTAACGGACTTTTAGAGTGTGGACTGTGTAATTTCCTTTTAAAAAAGGAAATTAATTCCTGATATGTTTAGGTTTTGTTATGTTTGTTTATCTTTTTAATGTACCTTATATTGTCTTGTGTAATAGAACTTACTGTTGCTTTTTTCTGAAATTACTGTTGTGTCTTTCATTGTGTGTTTACTCACTGCCCAATTTAAAGAAACCTGCGTGCTATTATTGGTAAATTTCAGGAGTTCCCAGTCTCTTAATAAAACTGGGTGGCGTAGTCGGATATTTTAATGGTGACAAAGTTAGATTACCTGTAAGTGTGACCAGACACCTGTTACACATCACTGACTCAGGTATAGAATAGACAGTAGGGGAGAGGCAGCTAGTTAGCTGCCCTCTCCAGATCTCTGACTGTGTCTGGCTTGTCTGACTTCTTTTTAACAATCTGGCCATGGTTCTGCAATTAGCCTTCTTCTTCTTCTTCCCCTACTTTTGGTTGCTCCCGCTAAGGGTCACCAAAGCAGGTCATCTTTTTCCATATCCTCCTGTCATCAGCATTTTGATCTTTTACACCCTCCACCTGCATGTCTTCTTTCACCACATCCATAAACCTCCTCTTAGGCCTTCCTCTTTTCTTCTCACTGGGTAGCTCCATCCTTTGCATCCTTATCCCAATATATCTAGCATCTCTCCTCTGCACATGTCCAAACCAACGTAATCTTGCCTCTATGACTTTGTCTCCAAACTGTCCAACCTGAGTTGACCCTCTAATGTACTCATTTCTAATCCTGTCCATCCTCGTCATACCCAATGCAAATCTTAATATCCTTAACTCTGCTACTTCCAGCTCTGTCTCCTGTTTGTTCCATCTCCTGCTTTCTGGTCAGTGCCACAGTCTCCAAACCATATAACATAGCTGGTCTCACTATCGTCTTGCAGACTTTCCCTTTCACTCTTGCTGATACCCGTCTGTCACAAATCACTCCTGACACTCATCTCCACCCATTCCACCCTGCCCATACTCTCTTACTCTCTTCTTCACCTCTCTTTTGTGTGTCATTCATGGGGCACTGTTGTGGTTAGGGTCTGTGTGTATGCGTATAGCTATGTATGTGTGTGTTTATCTTAAAGTACAACAGTAGACCAACTCGATAACGAACTTCACGAGTACACTTACCTTTGAGGGACAACAGGTAAAGGGTAAGTAGAGGGAAATATTACAATAATACAGTGTCCAACCTCTCATACAACTCATCATATGCCTTTTCTTTAGCCTTCACCACCTCTCTCTTCACCTTAGGTCTTAACTCCTTGTACTCCTGCCTAATTTTTACATCTCTCTGAATATCCCACTTCTTCTTTGCCAACCACTTCCTCTGTATACTCTCCTGTATTTCCTCATTCCACCACTAGATCTCCTTTTCCTCTCTCCTCTGTCCAGATGTCATGCTATGCACCCGTCTTGCTTTCACCCTTACTACTTCTCCTGTAGTTGCCATGCTATCTGGTAAATCTTCACTGCCACCCAGTACCTGTCTTACCTCCTACCTGAACTCAACCTTGCAGTCATCATTTTTCAACTTCCACCATTTGATCCTTGGCACTGCCCTCACTCTCCTCCTCTTCCTGATCACCAGCATCATCCTACAGATGAACATCCTATGCTGCCTAACTACGTTTTCCCCTGTCAACACTTTGTAGTCTACAATCTCCTTTAGACTGACCCTCCTGCATAGGATATGATCTACCTGTGTGCATCTTCCTCCACTCTTGTATGTCACCCTATGTTCCTCCCTCTTCTTAAAATACATATTTACCACAGTCATATCCTTCCTTTTCGCAAAATCTACTACTTACTTGACCTTTTGCATTCCCCTCCTTGACACTATACCTACCTATCACATTCTCATCTCCTCTGTTCCGTTCACCAACATATCCATTGAAATCTGCTCCAATCACTACCCTCCTCACAACCACTTCATCCAACTCATTCCAGAAATCTTCTTTCTCATCCATCGCACACTCAACTAACAACATTCATCATCACACCTTCAGTTTCCAACTTATTAATCATCACTCTGTCTGACACTCTTTTCACCTCCTGTTCCATCAGGATAACTCCTACCCTGTTTCTCCTCCGGTCCACACCATGATAGAGCAATTTGAACCCACGTCTGATCCATCTGGCCTTACTTCCCTTCCATTTAGTCTATTGCATGCACAATATAGCAACCATCCTTTTGTCCATCATATCAGCTAACTCTCTCCCCTTACCAGTCATGGTGCTAGCGTTCAATGCTGCTACCCTCACTTCCACCTTCTTTACCTTCCTCCTCTCCTCCTGCCTCTGAAAACACCTTACTCCTCTTTTTCTTCTTATTTGGCCAGCACCCTGTTTACTAACAGTACTGGGCTTCGGCCAAACCGGTATGGAAATCTGTATTGCAGTCCGAATATTGATCTGGCAAAAGTTTACACAAGATGCCCTTCCTGATATACCTCTCCCCATTTATCCAGGCTTGGGACCAGCACAAAGAAACACACTGGTTTGTGCATCCTGTGTGACTAGGTTGGTTCTGCAATTAGCCAATGGACAGATATTGTTGTTTTTCCTTTATATTAATTAGTTTCAACTTTGTTCTTAGTATATTTGAACAAATCGACATCCCTATGTTTGATAGCTCTGTATTTAGTGAATGGTATAATCTTTTCTTGCATTTTGATTTGAGAGTTGTCATGGCGCTCTGAGCTTAGACTTGGTGTGAAGCAATGTGCAAGAACAAAGCAGTTTCTAGTATTCCTCAGGTGGCAATGATAGATTGTCTATCTAGCTCTATGAAGTGGATTACTTGTGTTCTGTTTTGCGTATTTGATACACATTGCACACCCAAGCTATTGGGAAGGGGGAATATCACTGGATTGCCTTTTCCAAGATTTCTTCCATTTTTTTTTACCTCTAAGGTTTTTTTTTTTGGTGTTTTTTTTTTCTTGTCTTCTTAGGAAGTCGGTAATGAGAGGGTTTTTAAAACACAGGGTCTGTTAAAAGCCCATTGAGGCATTCTTTGTGTGCTTTTGGCTAAACAAGAAGTAAATTCCTGATTCATTCCAAAGATGAGAGTGGAGTTTTATTTTCTTTTATTGATTTAAAACTGTACCTTTGACCAGTATGTCACTGGAGTTGTCCACCTGTTACTTTTCCTTCATGATTGTTAAGAGTTAAATAGTGTGTTCCTAAGTTATCTCTCCACTCTTCCTTTTTCTACAAATAATCCCAATTCTCAAAATTCAAAAAGGGGCACTTTAACCACTTATGCTCTAGGAATATCATGGCATAAGGTGAAGAGGCATCTTGGCCCTTGCCCAACATGGCACTCCTATATTCCATAACTCTGCCTCGCATATTGGTGGTGACCCTATTGCTTTCTTGCCTTGGGACTGTAGATGATTCATGCTCTCAGTGATGTATTTGGGTACTCAGGTCTTCAAACATTCCAGTTGCTACACTTTTCTTTCTCTATTCCTACTTCCTTTTTCTTCTATAACAAAATTCAATGTTTTCAAACATGTGATATTCTGATTGCACCTACTGTTGTAACCCATCAATTATATAAATTCTCATTTGTGCTATTCCCTAGTTGTAAATCTGTGAAAATCCTTGCATGCGTATGGTTATTGGCAAGGAGGAAAGTTTGGATGGCAGAGGTGTTATCTAAAATGAAAAGCAATATGGATAATACAGTTTACAATGGATGTTGCTCACATTTGATGACACTCCCAACTTTACTCATTGTAATAGCAGAACATAAATTAGTTTATTGAGATTTAACAGATAAGCTCATTGCTGTTAATAAATACAGGGGGAAAATAAGTATTGACGTTTTTATCAGTAAATATATTTCTAATGGGGCTATTGACATGAAATTTTCACCGGATGTCGGTAACAACCCAAGTAATCTAAACATACAATTTCAAAACAAATAACTCCATAAATTAAGTTGTGTAATAAAGTAGAATGACACATGAAGAAAAGGAGGTGGAAAAAGGCATGGAAAGCCAAGAAACCAGTTGAAATCTGTCAGTATTTAGAATACAATCCTGCCCCCTATCAGTGCAAATTAATATCAACTGGTTTAGTCCTAATTGATGGCCTATAAAAAGGTTTTTTATTACCAAGGTGTCACACAAGAAGCATCTCATGTTGGGTAAAAGCAAAGAGCTCTCTCAAAACCTTTGCAACCTTATTGTTGCGAAACATACTGATAGCATTGGTTTACAGGCATATTTCTAAACTTCTGAATGTTCCAATGAGTACAGTTGGGGCCATAATCTGGAAGTGGAAAGAACTTCATTTCGCCATAAACCGGCCACAACCAGGTGTTCCTTGCAAAATTTCTGACAGAGGAGTCAAAAAGAATAATCAGAAGAGTTGTCCAAGAGCCAAGGACCATTCACAGAGAGCTTTAGAAAGACCTGGATTAGTTGTTTCAAAGAAAACAATAAGTAATGCACTCAACCACCATGGCCTCTATGCACGCTCACGGCGCAAGACTTTACTGCTGAAGAATAAACTAGTTGAAGCTTGTTTAAAGTTTGCTGCACAACATTCGGACAAGCCAATGAAATACTGCGAGAATATAGTCTGGTCAGATGAGACCAAAATTGAACTCTTTAGATGTCATTGCATGTTTGGAGGAGAAATGGCACTGCAAAACACCATACCAACATGCTGTTTTTCAGCATATGGTACTGGCAGATTTCATGTAATTGAAGGAAGGATGAATGGAGAAATGTACCAGAACATTCTTGATAAGAATCTGCTGCCATCTACCAGGATGCTGAAGATGAATCGAGGGTGGACATTTCAGCAAGACAATGATCCCAAACACACAGCCAAGAAAACTCTCAATGGGTTTCAGTGAAAGAAAATAAAGCTGCTATAATGTCCCAGTCAATAACCCAACTTGAATCCAATTGAAAATCTATGAAAAGAACTGAAGATCAGAGTTCATAGAAGAGGCCCCTGGAACCTTCAAAATTTGAAGAATGTTTGTGTGGAAGAATGGGCCAAAATCACACCTGAGCAATGCATGCAACTAGTTTCTCCATACAGGAGGCATCTTGAAGCTGTCATTACCAACAAAGGCTTTTCTACCAAGTATTAAATAAATTTCAGTAAGTGTGTTCAATACTTATTCCCAGTGTTATTCCACTTTATTACACATAACTTAATTTATGGACTTACTTGTTTTGATTTCATTGTATGAGTGGATTACTCGGGTTGTTACCGATATCTGGTGAAAACTTCATGTCAATAGTCCCATTAGAAATATATTTACGGATAAAAATGTTAATGCGTTCAATACTTATTTTCCCCACTGTATATCATCTTAGTTGAAAGGCAATAGAATTGCACATCAGCTGTGTTAAAATTACATGTAGCCTCCCAAATAAAGAATCTGGAGAATGGTGTCAATTGACAACATAAACCATGTTTTATTGTTCTGCCAAATATTAGTGGTTATGATTTAAAGACAATAACATTATAGGACAGCACCTTTACTATATGAAACCTCATTATATCCATCTTTCGTGCTCATAAAATGGACTTCCAGGTGTATTCAACAACCTTAGTCCCATTTTTGGGTCTGTGCAGGCCAGAAGCCTGTCATCTGGGCTAGCCTGCCAGGGAAGAGGTGCCAACTAAATGGGTCCAAAGATGTGAAGTGGGCAGCTTTGGTGCTTTGTTTTTGTTTTTATGGCCTGCTTTCCTTTTAGTTATTTTTGAGATGCAAGAATCACAAAATCTTACTTGAATTGTAATATCCTATTCATGAATGTGACAAATTGAAGGTGAGATAAGATGCTATCATGATTTGATTTTTGTTTTTAATTACTAACTATTAATTTTATTATTATTACAGGTAAAATTCAATTACAACGAAATTTTCATTACAACGAAGTATTTTTATGGTCCCAACAGTTTCCCCATATGACACAAGTCTATAGAAATCTCGTTACTACTAAGTACATTCAGCAGATAGTTTCATTACAATGAAGTGACCTTGAAATGCTTGAATGAATCATCCACAGAGCAGTTAGTTCTGTGGTCACAGCTCAGTTGTGCACAATGATCCCCAAGCAGAAACATTGTAAAAAAAGAAGTTTTTTCTTATGGTCTTTGCTTGTACTGTTTTTTTTTTTGTTTGTTTTTGTTTTCGGTGGCTTTCAGTGATACCTTTTGCTTATTGCTCGTCAACATTTGAAAAACATCCATTGGAATTTAACTCATTGTCACAATCCTATAGAAATGGCAGTCACGAAAAAATGATAATAGTTAATATTAGAAAAAAAAACTTTACATTTTTGCAGCTCTCGATTGAGGCAAAAGGAAAAAAGACGTTGCCAGTGAATTCAGAATTTCACCATCGACACTGTTAACTTTCTTGAAAGACCAAGCAAGAAAAGAAGAAAAATCTTGGGTTGCAAATGTATGTCAACTGCTGCATTTGAAGATGCCAAAAGAGCAGTTTTTATGTGGTTCGGTGATGCTCATTCCAAAAACATTCCTATTAATGCAGCACTCATTCAAGAAAATGTGAGGTTTCTAAACTCTCTTGGGACCTCCCCCAGCTGGACAACACGCCGAAGAGTGTCCCGAAGTGCAATCACCGCGTCTGTGGAAGACTGTTTATCTGTTACCAGGGCAACTGCAGGCTCAGAGCTCTGATGCTGCTCGGCACTGAAGCAAACAGAAGAGATCTCGATGGGTGATGCAAGGAACATTGTAAATGCAAGGAACAGTATTACTTGGCCACTAACCTGGTCACAACCCTGTCTGACTGCTGTGTCTGTATATAGGAGAGTGGCAGGTCCTGCTATAACAAATAACCGTACTGTTCCTGTTTCAAGCTGAATAAAGCTGGTTTTGCTAAAGTACTGAGACTCAGCCTTGTGTTTTGGGGTATAAGACAGGGACTAATAGCTCACCCACGATCTTTTAGGATTCACTTCTGTTGCGCTTCACTGCAGCGCTATGAGCCTGCTGTTGCCCTGCCCCGGCAACGGACAAACAATCTTCCAAGATGCGGCAATCATGCTTCAGGATGCACTTTGGCGTGACATTCCCGTTGTGTGGGGGGATCCCAAAGGAGTTCAGAAACCTCACAATATAAAAAGAAGAAAAGGATGATTCGACTTCAGATTGATAACTGTGCTGCCCACAACATGCTTCCGCATTTAGATTATGTTTGCGTTGAATTCCTCCCACCCAATTGCACAGCAGTGCTTGAGCCATTGGATTTGGGCATCATTCGCATCCTGAAAGTGTATTATTGCAAGGAAATGCTAAGAAAAATTCTTTTCAGCATAACTTGTAGACAGGAGAAGATTAAAATTAAAGTGAAAGAAGCTATTGAAATGATTGCAAACACCTGGACAAAAGTTAAAGAAAGCACTATAGCAGCAAATACAGAATCTCATTACAACAAAATTGTCATTACAACAAAGTATTTTTTAGGTCCCTGGCAGTTCATTGTAACAGAATTTTACCTGCATTAGGTTTTGCACAGCCTCAAAATAGTTTAAGCATTATTCTGCTTAGAGGAATCCATTAATCTCATATTTGTTTCAAAATAAATGCATTTTTACAAGTTTAAAATGAATACCATTATCCCATGGTATCATTTTCGTTTCAGTGTGGTTGCTACCATTGTCTGCCTTGTGTATTCTTGTGTGCCAAGTGTGATGTCATTGCCATGATTATATAAAAAGTCTCCAGTGTTTTTTTTCTATGCATTAGTTTTGTTCTCTGGTTATTTGCCCTTCTCTGTCTTTTTCACCATGTCCTTCAGCCTACATTTTGACTCATTTTGTGTACATTTCTTAGTTTTTGACATTCATTCTTCCCCCCCTCAACCCAACCCTTCCTGGCTACAATCTTTTTTTCTGCACACTGAGCTTATTTTCTAAATTATGTATCTTCTGGTTCTTGATTTTAGCTAGTTTATACTTCCATTCTCTACCTCCTGATTCCATCTTCATTTCTGACTGTTGCTGTTTCCGCAGTCATTACGAAAACTTGAACCATTTCCATGTGGAACCCTGAGATAGAAAGTATAAATTTGAGATTTGAAAAAATAGAAGCAGGAAGAGTAAACAAAACAGAAAAATCACCAACATGAAATCAAATTTGTTAGGCTCTGTTTTTGATTAAATTTTCAGTTTAACCATTAAAATTCTGCTGCTCAGGAATGGGCAGAGCATAAATAAAAGTATCTCAAAGGTAGAGAAATTCAGGTGCCTTTTTTATATATAAGGAAAATGGGCAGTTGGCAAGACATTGTGGACAGAAACACAGCCCCAGAGGCCACTGCAGATCCACTCTCAGAGCTACACTTTTAGTTTTAGGCATTGCTTTGTTCCATGAAACAAGAGCAGTGGAATGATGATTCCATGAAATTTGCCAAAAATTGAGTGATCCTATTAGATGGCAAGAGGACTACACATCCCTTGCCAAATGGTGTGCATTTTGTAATTAATAATGACTTATATCATGTAGCCAAACATGAGGAAGGAGTAAGTTCATTGTTGTTAGTACTAAAAGCCTAACGGCAGCAAGTTTGTGAACTAGTACACGACAACTTCCTAGGAGCCCACCTCGGGAACAGTAAAACCATGGAGCAGATTAATCCAGATTTTATTGGCCTGGAGTTACAGAGGAGGTCCACCACTTTTGTAGCTCCTGCCTTCAGTGTCAGTTGAGGAATATTACATCGAAGGACCATGGTCCTCTGCTTACAGTATCTCTGATTGATATATCTTTCAAACAGATCTGAACAGATATTGCAGGACTGCTCGAGCCCTTGGCATGGGGGCATAAATATATTCTGGTCATTACGAAATGATGTTCAGAATGTTTAAACACATAAATGGTGTGAAACTGTAAATACAAATACAAAAAAAAAACCCACTAATGAGTACTTGTATAACCATCATGTACAAAGACAAGGTAAGTACAGCAGCATTTGTAACTAAGCGCTTAACAGCCGAAAGCTCAGTAAATTTACTTGTTAACATATAAAGTTTATTTTAACATTCCCTGACAAAGAATTACTTAAATAAAAGGTATATAACTAAAAACAAGAGATAACCTACAGAGAATATCTTCACAAAGGCTTCACTAAAACACCATGCTTACTACTGCGACACTCACTTCCTACTTCCTGCCACATTGGCTTCCAGTTTCCTGCAGCTTTTGGATTTGTATGTTAGAATTAGAAGAGTTTGCTAAACAGTTAGAATATAACTGGCAGTACCAAAACACTATTTATGTATTTATTTTCTTAAAAGGCTTATGTAAAAGCCCAAATTTCCCCCTGGGGACAAAAAAAGTTCTCTCTATGCGTGAGTAGACATACTGAAAGAAGTCCTTAGGGACCAAGGGACAACATTTACCTTGGACACGTTTAAGGAAGGAACCAAGTTATCAAACACCTTAAAACCTAAGTGTACCATCCTCGAACTGATGGTTTAGTGGAGCATTTTTATCAGAACCTCAAGCAGATGCTACGTAAGGAGTTAGAGAGAGCGGGAGGAACTGGGAACAGTTTCTCCCTGTCATGCTATTTGCCCAACAGATATCCCACCTCATTGTTCAAAGTGTGTAGTCGGTATTATTAGACTTCGATGACTTAGTGTCCAGAGCATGCACCTCTTCAGTAGCACAAACAGAGCCCCTTTGTCCATACACCACAAACCTTAAGGAGCGTGCACCCCTGTTGTATGGAGTATGCTCACTTTTACATTCATAAATAGTGCACAGCAGGTACCATTGTGGAAGAATAATTAGACTTAGGGGTCACATAGTCATTTAAGGGTAATGTAGTTAATGCCCTAAAGTGTTTAGGTATGCTTAACATATTAAAACATAGCATCCATCTTAAAAGTATTAAAGGGTTAATAAATGTCAGAAACCTTTTCAGGCATATCAGGTAGCCAGTTAAAGGTCATAAGAAAAACAAAGACAAGAATGTACCAGGAGAAGGCTGATTGTAATACACCATATGTATGATTAAGAGATCAGCAGATGTCCTGTAAACAACAAGACTGAAGAGTTGTCACAGTCCCACAGGTGGCGCAATGGTAGTGCTGCTGCTTTGCAGTAAGGAGACTGTGGAAGATTGTGGGTTCCTCCCTGTGTGGATAGCGCTTTGTTTACTGAGAAAAGCGCTATATAAATGTAATGGATTATTATTATTATTATTATTATTACATACTCAGTGATTTCAAGAGTAATTGCTAAACAATATAGATATGAGAAGAGCAAGAGTGTGGTACAACAGACTTTTATTTCATTAAGTCATTTAGGTGTTGTCACACACGTGCGCATGGGAAACAGCTGAAGGGCCTAAACACTAGTAATTCTATGCCAGGCCAGGGGGCGGTGGAATGTACTGACTATCTCTCTCAGTCCCTTGCAGACTTTTCCCGGGAAATCCCACCTGTTGCCAGCCCCATGGATGATGTCACTTCTGGGCACAAGGACGCCACTCCCAGTTCCTGAACCGATGACGTCATTTCCCTTCCAGGCCTTTAAAACTGCCATCTTGCCTCAGTACAAGCAGTTCTGTTCTGGACTCTGACCTAAGCACATTGTGCTACAAAAAAGCAATTTTGTAGCCGAGAATATATTATATGGGTGGCTGCCCCAGCTCTTTATGATGTCTCTGACTCATTCTTCTTACAGTGGCGTAGTCAGCAGGATGAGACTTTCCCAGAAGAAACCGGGAAGGAACCATGGATATACTCAGGTAGGAGAGTACCGGAGCCGTGTGGGGGGCATGCTCAGTGGTCCGGAGCGGCATGGTGCAGACTTCGCTCCCACCAAGGGAAAGCGAGCCCCTAGGCCTACACAGGGAGAATGTGGAGGAGACCCACCGACGTGGGCTGGTTCCTGGGGAGAAAACGAAAAGGCCTTACTATGTTCTCTCATAGGAGAGGACTGAGCTGCCTGTTGGGACCAAGGTCCCAGAGACATATGGGCTATCCCCAGACCAGCATGTAAAAGACTTACAAACTTGGGAATATGATCCAGAGAGATCAACTCAGGAGCAAGCTTATGCTCTCTGGAAGCTAGTGGCTCAATGGCTGAAGCCATTTGAGTTAAACACTAGACAAATTGTGCAGCAGGTGGCCTGCTTTATTCTAATTAAAGGTCTTCCCAATAATTTTGCCCAGCTGGTCTGGGGAGACTTTCATTCCATGGACGAACTAATAACACAAGTAAGAACTAAGCCAGCCTCACAAACTGTGAGAGCAGAACGGTCCTCTAGTGGACTCCGTAGGGATTATGTCCCACTGTATAAGTCCCTTTCATATAAACCGAAGCCTGTCCCGATGTCCCCGGGGCGCGGGGTGGGCCGCTCGCACGGGAGCACGGAGGAATGCGGGTGGAAGGAGGAAGGACAGTTATGTGCACTTACGAACCCCTTGGCTACTGGTCATACGGGAGTAATAATAATAAATGGATTTCGAGCAACAGCCCTTCTAGACTCCGGCAGCAACATCTCTATTGTTGATTGCCATTACGTACTACCGCAACAGTGGACAAGAAAAAAGACCAGTATCAGGTGCATACACAGGGAAACACATGTATATAAAACCGCCCTGTGTGTTATAAGCTATGAGGGGTTAGTAAAAAAGTTCTCCGTGGCGGTCCACCCACACCCACCTTCTCCTGTGATCCTAGGGCGGGACTGGTCTGACAGTAAATGCGGGGTGCTGATAACTACTCCCCTTAACCCTGTAGACCTAGTCATGGGAGGGGCTAACCCGACTCAGGCTGTTTCCATGGCGTGTAACCAGCAGGAGGAGGGAGATATGGAGGACTGCGAGGAGGACGGGGAGGCTCCTTGGCCGTCGAACTTAAACACGTCATCAACCCAGGCCTTGACGAGTCGGGAGGACTCCCCGCCCCTTGAGGTCAGACCGGACCCTCTCTCCGAAATGCATTTTCAATTCAAAAAAACACTGGCGTCTTTCAAGAGGGAGCAATGGAATGACGACTCCCTGAAGTTTGCAAAAAATGCAGTCATGCTTGTCAATGGCCAACGCACTCATCAGCCCATGCCACGCGGCCCTCACTTTGTACTAGACAACGATCTGTTATTTCGAATAGCTGAACATGAACGTGGGGTGCAGAAGCTGTTGCTAATCCCACGAACCTACCGGTGGCAGGTTTGTAAGTTGGCGCACACCCACCTCCTGGGAGGCCATTTAGGCACCGAAAAGCTCAGATTTTATTGGCCGGGAATTAACGAGGAGGTTCGCCGTTTTTGCATCTCTTGTCCGGAATGTCAATTACGGCAAATTCCTAGGAGGGACGCACTCCTCTCGTTCCCCTCCCCCTGATTGATGTTCCCTTTGAGCGTATTGGGGTCGATATAGTAGGACCTCTGGATATATATTAGTCCTTGTGGATTATGCTACCTGATATCCAGAGGCAGCTCCGTTGCGCTCTGCCACTACTAAAGCTATCGCACGGAAACTAGTGGGTGTATTTGCACATGTCGGGGTCCCTAAAGAATGTCTTTATGGACCAAGGGATGCCCTTTATCTTGGCGACGTTCAAGGAAACGGCCAAGTTACTTAAAATAAGGCACTTAAAGACCGCAGTATATCATCCTTAAACCGACGATCTTGTCGAGAGGTTCAATCAGACTCTCAAGCAAATGCTACGCAAGGTGGTCAGCAGGGATGGGAGGAACTGGGATCAGCTCCTCCCCCTCGTGCTCTTTGCTTATCGGGAAGTCCCACAAGCCTCTACGGGGGTTCTCCCTTTTTGAATTGTTATATGGACGACAACCCTGAGGACTATTGGATGTTTTAAAAGAAGGATGGGAAGGAGAGGCTCTTCCCTCTATCAATATATTAGAGTATATCGCGCAGTTACGCGATAGATTCAGAAAAATCCGACCTATTTTAAAAAGTCACATGGAAGAGGTGCAAGCAGCACAGGCCCACTATTATGATCATGGCACGGCTCTCCAGGAGTTTCAACCGGGAGATCGGATCATGGTATTGGTCCCTACCTCGCATTCTAAGTTGCTTGCCCACTGGCAAGGCCCGTATGAAGTTAAGGAGAGGAAAGGGCTCGTCAATTATTTGGTGAAACAACCCAATCGTCGGCCGAAGCGAGCGGGTATATCATGTCAACTTCCTGAAGCCGTGAAAGGAGAGGGATGCCGATCCCTCCTCCGCTCAGACCCGCTCTTTCTTTGCTCAGAACAACAGCCTTAACTTCAGTCCCGAGTGGAATGCTAAACAGAGACAGGAGCTCGAGACAGCAATCTTGTCAGTTCCGGAGGTAGTGAGTGAGCAACCCGGAAGGACCTCTCTGATTGCACACGACATAATGACAGAACTCGGAGTTGTCATACGAGAACACCCATATCGTCTTCCGAATCAAAGAAGGCAGAGGTGGAGCTTGAGATCAAGCGCATGCTGGATCTAGGTGTGATTGAGGAAAGTTATAGTCCCTGGTCCAGTCCAATTGTCTTGGTCAGTAAGCCCGACAGGAATTGAAGGTTTTGCAACGACTTCCGTCGGCTGAATCAAGTCTCCCAGTTTGATGCCTATCCAATGCCTCGCGTGGATGACCTCCTTGAGAGGCTTGGACAAGCAAAATTTTTGACCACACTTGACATGACAAAGGGGTACTTGCAGGTTCCTTTAACGGACTCCGCGAAGATTAAGACCACGTTTAGCACCCCTAGTGGGCACTGGCAGTACCGGGTCCTCCCATTCGGGTTACATGGGGCTCCGGCAACTTTTCAGCGTCTGGTGGACAGTGTGCTCCGGCCTCATAATGCATTTAGCGCTGCTTATTTGGATGACATTGTCATCTATTCCAGCACATGGAAGGACCATGTGCAGCAGGTGGAAATGGTATTGCGAACACAGGGTGAAGCCGGGCTTCAAATTAATCCAAAGAAGTGTTTCTTTGGATTAAAAGAAGCTAAATATTTGGGCTACCTGGTGGGTCAAGGTGCCGTGAAGCCACAGTGCTCCAAAGTTAATGTCATATTAAACTGACTCCGTCCAAATTCCAAGTGGCAAGTGCAGGCTTTCCTCAGGTTAGCCGGGTACTACCGCCGGTTTGTACCCGGTTCTCCGAGAGAGCAGCGCCCTTGACAGACTTAACAAAGAAGAGGGCTCCAAACCAAGTGGTATGGACTGACAAGACTGCCGCTGCAATTTGTGACTTAAAACAGGCCCTTACATCAGCACCCATATTGAAAGCACCCAACTTTTCACTTCCTTTCATACTCCAGATAGACGCTTTGGACACAGGCCTGGGGACCATGCTGAGCCAATATGTTGATGGTGTTGAACACCCCGTCATGTACCTGAGCCGGAAACTGCTGGATCGGGAGACCAGGTATGCGGAAGTGGAATGGGAGGCTCTTGCGATAAAATGGGCGATTACACAGTTGAGGTACTACCTCTTGGGCAGTGAATTTACTCTGGTGACGGACCATGCACCTCTCCAGTGGATGGCCCCTCACAAGGAGTCAAATCCACGGGTCACTAGGTGGTTTCTTGACCTCCAACTGTATAAGTTTTCACTTGTTCATCATAAAGGTTCTCTCCATGCCAATGCTGATGCTCTCTCTCGAGTCCTCGACCTCTCAGACCGATGGGTCTGGGCTAAGGGGGGCGGGGGGGGCCTTGTCACACACGTGCACATGGGAAACAGCTGAAGGGCCTAAACACGAGTAATTCTACTCCAGGCCAGGGGGCGGCGGAATGTACTGATTATCTCTCTCAGTCTCTTGCAGACTTTTCCTGGGAAATCCTGCCTTTTGCCAGCCCCAAGGATGACATCACTTCCGGGCACAAGGACGCCACTCCCAGTTCCTGCACCGATGACATCATTTCCCTTCCAGGCCTTTAAAACTGCCATCTTGCCTCACTACAAGAAGTTCTGTTCTGGACTCTGACCTAAGCACATTGTGCTACAAAAAAGCAATTTTGCAGCCGAGAATATATTATATGGGTGGCTGCCCCAACTCTTTATGATGTCTCTGACTCATTCTTCTTAAAGTGTAAACCACTGAACCAATCAAAATAAATATATGCATTAATCAGCATTGTTATGCAAATTCAGTTGTTTGTAAAAACGGAACTCTGTCCTTATTATTTTGACCATTCTGTTCATTCTATAACAGACTGCTGTGATGAGTGCTCCCTGTTCAGAATTTGGTGTAGAGTAGTTAAAGATACAACAAATGAATTTTTTCCTGACTGATTACTGACTCAAAGAGGTTTTAATAGAGTTGCCCTAGTAGAGGATAAGTTTCTAACACAATATCGCCCACTCATATCATCAGAGTAATCAGGGGCTTCATGTATAACACCGTGCATAGAATTCACACTAAAACTTGGTGTAAGGACAAAAGCGGAAATGTGCGTATGCACAAAAAATACAGATACATAAATCTGTGTGTTCTCCAACTTCCACATTCCTCCGGTCCATAAATCCCGGTCAGCGTAAAAAGTAACGCACATGCACGCGGCTGCTACCCCACCCAAACTCCTCCCGGAATTACACCTCTTTGAATATGCAAATCAATATAAATATCCCTTAAGCTCAGCGTTCTGTGAAAAGGCAATGGCAAAAACACGGGGGAAAATAGAAGAATTTCAGCAAATACCAAGTGGCGGCAAGAAAAAATGTACAATTTGTTGGTTTAAACAATGGTATAAACAATAACAGGAAGTTGATCAAGTGACACAGAGAGTCAGAGAAACTCGAAAGCTCAAGTTCACAAAGTCACACAGTGCCTGAAATAAAAAAGAAGTTGTCAGATATTAAAGTCGCCATGAAAAGGCGAGTCATAGCCCACCATCTGAATGTCATATGAAAGCTTATTAGGGTACAGAGAAAAGAAAAAAAAATAGGGACACAGTGAGAAAAAAGCTCAAAATGTTAAGATGTAACTTTGATCTTGAAATTTCCACTTTAATCACATAGCTTATTTTGTCATTAAAGTAGAACATCATAAACTTCATCTTTAAATCATTTAATTTACTAGTTTCTCAAATACCATCGTGACTAAAGTAGCACATTAAATGCTTTGTTTTGTATGTGTTCTTCTATGTGCTCTATGTGTGTGAATCACTACGTGCTTCTTAAACGGGCTTTCTCTTCCTCTGACTGGACACAGAATCCATTACATTCGTAATATTACAGCTCTCTGAAAAATTAAAATACTGAGATGTATACTTGATATCATTTTCATGATGATAGGAGTTAAAGCATGTTATTAAACATGAGAACATGGTGGTGCAGTGATAGCGATGAGCTGGCGCCCTATCCAGAGATTTTTCCTGCCTCCCGCAAGATGCTTGCTGCGCCATGCGCAACCTTCAATGAAATAATTTATTGCAGCAGTACTGTCTCTTTCAAACGTACTAACCTCCAATTCCTGTCCTTCATTTTCTTTCTCCAAGTAACCAATCGCCATACAATCAGCTCTGTAATAGATGTTAAGCCATCTGTAAGCTTAGAATGCTGATTCTTCAAAACTTTTAAGGAACATTGAAATATCTTTGTAGTACATGTTTAATTATTCCATCCATCTATCCTTCCAGTGTCGTGCCAGCTCCAGCAAAAATACAGCACGAAGCAGGAACAATCCCTGAACTAGCTAGCGCTGTGACACCATGTCCTCACATGTTTAATTATTAACAATATAGATTATTTAAATGATGTTAACATTTTATCTGTATAATGTAATAAACATTTTGCTGCATTTCATCTTAAAAATGATATCGTCATCATATGTAAATATGCACTTTATAAAGTGGCTCAGGTTATGCAATATTATAACTGCATTGCAAGTTTACAGTGAGGTAATTGTACTAATAAGTTCAAACAGTTCTACAAGGAGCACTTGATGGACTGATTGAGTGCTTTTATAGTTCTTGGGATGAAACTGTTTCTGAACTGCGATGTCCCTATAGGAAAGCTTCCGAAGCGTTTGCCGTATGAGAGCAATTCAATAGACAGCATGGCTGAGGCAGTTTGTGCAAATTCTCTTTCCAATCAGCTGCTGTAGAGCTGTGATTCCACACTCAGATACAGTGATATAAATACTCCGAGTGGTGCAGTGAAAGCAATATGGAAAAAGATGATCCACTGTGGCAACCCCTAATGGGAGCAGCTGAAAGGAGAAGAAGGAGGTGCAGTGAGAGGAACAACGCTAAAGCAGCTATGGTATTTGGAATAGTTTGGCCATTCTATTGTTACAGGTTAATTACAATCAGATGCCTTAAACTAATAAACAATATGCGGTTAATTTCAATGTATTTATAAAGCCGTATTAGGGATGTGCGTCTAAAAAAGAAAGGGAACCACACTGGAATAAAAGCATTGCTTTGACGCTGGGCGCCGCCAGTTTGCAAAACTGAGCACAGAACTTGCGTTTGCCAGGGTTTGAGCTAGCGTGAAAATGTGCGTGACTTTACGGCAAGTTTAGGTTTTATACTTCGCGACTTGAGCGTGGAAACGGGCTTACGCAACATTTTTGTGCATACGCACTGTTTATACATGAGACCCCTGGAGCACAACTCCTTTAATTTTAATAAATGGCACCTCTTAGATGATTATCACCTAGTTCATTGACTGGCTCTGACTTCAATCTCATTTAAAATAGAAGCTCTATTTTTACTGTTCATTAAAAACAAGGAAAAACATTTTTTCTCAAGAAAATTTCATTAATAAAAGTTGAATATTTGAAAAAAATGTCTGCAGCTCAGAGTGTGTTTTAGCCATTTCACATTCTTTAGTTGATCTTCTTTTAAGAAACTAGCATTTCTTAAAATTTCTTAACAGTTGTTTTTTTCACCTCCTCTTTGCTCAATCAGCTGCTGGCTTGCTGCTGTTGCCATGCCGCATTATCTGCATTTTGTGCGGCTCTTCAAACATTTAATAGCCTGTACAGCAGCTGTCCTGTTGTCTCACTGCCTTGTCTCTCTTCTCCCCCAGACATCCTCAAACACTATTTGATTTTTTTTTGCTGTTCTGTTATTTCACCAAGTAATATTTTCCATTTGTTTGCGCTAATGCGATCTTTACTCTAATTTTTTTGAGACTTTCAAATTTTCCTACTTCCATTATCTCTAACCTGCTCTGCATGTGTATCACGGGACTTGCTTCCAAAGGTTGTAAGTATGACGTGACTTGACTGTCTCGCAGGATGTGAAAGTGTCTCTCTTCAAACGTCGCAGGAAAAAAGTCTTGTATCATCCCAAGATTTACTTTTATAATAGAGAGATACACTTTTAAAAAGTTACTATTAAAAAAAAAAAGTCAGGTTATCCATTTTTTACATGGTATACTTACACGTAACTAACCTGCCAACTAAATAATTTGCCAAAATATGAATATTTTCCTATAACCTACGCACATCCTCAGGTATGGTGATTCTAAATTGGCCCTAGTGTGTGCTTGGTGTGTGGGTGTGTTTGTGTGTGTCCTGCGGTGGGTTGGCACTCTGCCCGGGATTGGTTCCTGCCTTGTGCCCTGTGTTGGCTGGGATTGGCTCCAGCAGACCCCGTGACCCTGTGTTCGGATTCAGCGGGTTGGATAATGGATGGATGGACATCCTCAGGTACAATCAAATGACATGTCACTTTTCAAATCATGTAAGATTTTTATTTTCTTGTGAAGAGATATCACTTTATGCTTACTCATAGCTTTTGAGGAATTGTTTTGACCACTTAATTGTTTCTGGAGCCATTTTGTCAAAGAAGCAAAGGGTGCACATGTAACCCCATTTTCTTTTACACGGTCCCTCAATTCCTGGTATCTGCCATAATAAAAGTCAAGTGCACATACCTGTAAACTTAACTGGTCAAAAAAAGCCAACCACAGATCAATGTTCAAATTCCCTTTAAACTTTATTGCCAATTAGGATCAAGAGGCTAAAAATCAAACTTAATAGGCACCTTGAAATTACAATGGGTGTGAACTCTTCTGAACAGAGTTTTAACACAGCTCCATTTATGCGGTGATGGGTGATTGCTCACAAAATGTAATATTTTGTCTATATAACATTCTTTATGATAAGCACTTGTAATCAGGGTGGTGTCATTACTTCTTTCAATGGATATCTCCAGGAAATGTATGCGTTAGTTTATTTCTTTTTCCATAGTAAACTCGATCATAGGGAATATTGCATTGATGTGGTTATGAAAATCATTCAGCTGGTCATTTTTTAATATAAAAATGTGTTATCAATGTAGCGCATCCAATGTTTCGGTCTGTACCAAGTCAAAGACTCTCTTTCAAATTGCGGTATTACTAGGAGGTATGGCAGTTGTATTAGACAAAGAACATTATGTCACAGCAATAGAAGAAATGCTCTCTGAAACCACCACTTACGAACAACTAACCAGCGGCCCAACTAAAACCCCCTTTAACATAGTCAATTCTACTCTGAATAAGCTCTGGAATAACAACTGCCTAAACTCACAGAAATAGTATAGAATGATATCCAATGTTGTGAGCTGTCCTGAATTCTATGGCCTCTCAAAAATACAAAAAAAAACCTCTAAAATTCAGACTGGTTCTCAGCCTAAAAGGTGGTCCAACTTATAACTTATCTAAATGACTTTTTCATATGCTCACACATTCAACATATGATTCAGAATGTTCTGTTAATAGCACCAAGATGGCATTACAGCTTCTGAAAAATGTATCCATTGGTGAGAATTAAATCATGTTCTTGTTTGATATTGTGTTACTGTTCACCATGATTTCAATTCATCTGGCCACAGAAGTTCTACAAACAAAGCTAAATAACAATCCCACCTCAACGACACAAATGAAGCTGGCCACGAACGATATAATACATTTAGTTTCATTTTGCCAGAAAACTTACTTTCATTTCTAATGGGAAATACTACAGATAAAAAGAAGGTATGCCAATGGAATCACCATTATCAGGGCTCTTAGCAGAATTAGTAATGCAGCGATTTGAAAGCGTGGCTCTAACTCAATTTAAACTTAAACTCTGGATACGCTACATTGACAGCACATTCATCATATTACAAAGTAACCAGCTGAATGAATTCTACAACCACATCAACTCAGTATTCCCTGCAATCCATTTCATGATGGAAGAAGAAATAAACAGGCACATCAATTTCCTTGACATTTCTATTGAAAGAGGTAACCATGCCAGTTTAATTGCAAGTGTTTATCGCAAGGATCGTTATGCTGAAAAAGTACTTTTTTTTCCAACATCCACCCTTCATCAAATAAATGGAGTTGTGTTAGGACTTTGTTCAAAAGGATTAACATCTATTGTAACACAATGGACACAAAAAAAGAAAAAAAAATCCATTTTGTTTATTCACATCAAACGACTACCCCAAAACATTTATTAAACAATGCCTATATATGAGACGCCATAGACCTCAGTAAACAGTCGACTCCAACCCGTTCCCCAAATTCTTACCACACCCTGCCTTATTGTTATGGTGTGTCAGAAAGTACAGCACGCGTCCTGTCTAGATCTGGGATTAAAATAGCAGACAAATCGGCAGACACTTTATGGACTGTCCTTTATGGAATGCCAAACTCAAAAGTCAACCATGGAGATAAGAAATGCAGTTTACAGCATTCCATGCTGTGCAC
Organism: Erpetoichthys calabaricus; assembly: GCF_900747795.2. Lineage (NCBI taxonomy): Eukaryota > Metazoa > Chordata > Cladistia > Polypteriformes > Polypteridae > Erpetoichthys > Erpetoichthys calabaricus. The sequence continues at coordinate 87,492,393 of NC_041400.2, read as the reverse complement.
GCCCAGCATTAAAAACTCACAACACGTCTACAGGAACATTGCAATGTTGTCAGAAGCAAAGACCCATGGTCTCTGATTTACAATACACACATACAAGTTCCATTGGACACATGTTTAACTAGGATACTGTGAAAGTAAAATTCAGGGCTAATTTTAAGAATGCCAGAGAGCTGTCTGAATATTAGCTCTCAATGAAAACACCATAAATAGACACTTGGACTTGAACCCACATATTCTGGCTTAAAAAGAAGAACATCTAAATAATAAACAGACTTTATGACCAACACCTTCCAAACCCAGTTGGCATAGGTCTCTGGCTCTGTGACTGCATATGACTTTGTCTTTAGACTTTGTATTGTAACTGACAGTGATGAATGTTTCCTCAATGAAAGCTGCTGACTGGAATTTCTGTTTTCCTCTCCTCCGTTGTCATAGATATTGTTAGTTTTCATTTATGTTAAAGGGTAAGCTCAGAAATATCTAGGTGGATGAGCATATGGCGTTCTGGATAATGACGGACGGTCCACAGTTACTGAAGCTCAAAGACTCTTTCTCTAATGTGTATGTGAGCAACACTGAGGCACCACAAGATACAATCCTGCATTGTTTTCTCCTCAGTAAGAGCACCAAAGGCTTTCAGTATCTCCATAACTTGAGCTTATCAGCTTATATGGTTACAATGTTTGGGTTAATACAAATTAATAACAATACAAATGTCTAACAAAGCCACAGTGTTTTCCATATTAAATTCCAGAGGTATCCAACTTTCATCATAATCATGTCCTTTGTTATGCCCCTTCCCAAACAACATGTAATGCTCATTAACATTTATAACTTACGCTGAACTTGTTACACCATCTCTTTCATATATGAAACTAATACATTTCAGTAATACATTATTAAATTTAAAAGTAAACCTGAATATTGCAAGAGCATGACTGTAGGTATTGAAAAATGTATCAGGAGAACAATAAATGTAGAGAGTGATTTGTCTCATTATTGGTGATAGGCAAGAAGTGTCAGGGAAACAAAATAAGGCAAATGTCAGAGCCCAAATACACAAAACAAGAATGATGGCCAAATAAACAAGAAAAAGTCTTAACAATATCTTGGGCTTTTATTAACCAAAAGAGTGTTTTTGTTTCTTTTTAGTAATAGGTTAAAACTTAACGCTGCACCCAGTGCAAACCCTTCATTAAAACTCCCCAACAAATGATGATGTCCAGTGATACATATCACATTGTCTACAAAGGGCACTGTTACTAAGAAACAACATGGCAGCGCCCACAATCTGAATCACAAAATAGTATCGGTTAAAAAAAAGCTTTAATTTCAATGCAGCATTGTCACTATCATAATAGTAACTATTATCAACACCAAGAAAAACAAAAGTAACATTTGCCAAAAATTGAATAAATAATTTGACACTTAAAAATGCAGAATTATGACAACAAGACTCTTACTTGTTGTGGCTATAGGCTTTGATATGGCCTGCATTTTAACTGGAAGGGAAGAAAGATGAAGACTGATAAACAGGATTATCAGGACTTTCTTTGAAAAAAAATATATTTTAAACGTTTTTGGGAAGCTTCATCAATTTGCAACTGGAGTAGCACCAGGCAGATGTGGGAGGCGGCAAATAAAGCACCCCATACACACCTGTGGGGTTGGATTTCTGTTATTTATTGTCTTATTTTAATCCACTGTCCCACTCACATCTTTCTTATTTGTTTAAAATGTAATCCTCATATGCAGTATAATGTAGATATTTTAATTACTTATTTTATTTTAAATTTTCAATTCACAAAAATGTGTTCTAAATGCATTGTACTATGAGGAAATTTTATGTAATTTTTGGAGATTAGAAACATATCACTTGTGAAAAAAAGTATAGCTAGACCTTATCATAAATATTCGGTAATGTATATAGGGAAACAGCATATAGTGACTCTGACCTTATTGATAGTCATGTGAACAGACACCCTATCCAGCTGTTGGGGAAAGTCCTATATATGAGCAGGCCATAAAGGGCCAAGAGATCTTTGTTTCTCTCTTGTATTATTCTTTACCAGTAACGGTGCACTGCACAATAACGTACGGTGAATACACTTCATGTAAACATTCATAGTTTTCATACTCTTTCTCTGTACATTTAACATTCATTTGCTCAGAGGTTGATGCGCTTGCTGCTTCCTGAACAGATCTTCTTTTCTCCACCATAGTGGCTCGCTTCTTCTCTTCTTTCATCTTCATCTTTTTGCGTTAAAATTGATTAAGTCAGTGTTTATGTTGTAATTACTTAGTACATTTTCTTTAATTTTTCACTTAAGCTGGCACGTAAGTTATCAATCTGCCTCAAGAATGATTTAAGATATGAAGAGGTAGGGGAAGTGATGGCGAAGGTGGTAGGGATGAGAACGGCTCCCGTACACATGTGCCACACGGCCACCCTCCTGTTGATTCTACAATAAAATAAAAATAAAAAGAGGAATAACCTTGGGTGTCAATCATCACCCCGAAAGTAGATAGTACACAACATGTATTATATGTGTACCGAATTTCAGGTCAACGGTTCAAATGGTTTGCGAGCTACAGGTGATTTAAAATCCTGGACAGACAAACAGAGAGCCACAGTAGCGTATTATATATAAAGATTTCCTAATCTTCTGCCACAATATCCTGCACCCTTCTGTTTATTGTGGTTTTGTTACTGGACATCTTGTCGTTCACAAGATTTTCTCCTAACATTCAAAAGGCATGATTGATCATTTTATTATTCATTAAGAGTCTGAGGATTTAAACAATAACATTCTTTTTTTGTTTTTTGTTTTGCTTTCCTTTCATTCTTTGGCTTATCATGGCTTACAATATTCTGTTACCATATCCAATAACATTAAAATTAAAGTTGTTCTGGCCATCATTTTTAACAAATTGTCAGGTTCTAATGCTAATTTAACAGAATAACCTAAGCAGAAAAAAAAGAAATGACTGCAACCTCAGTCCATTGCTTAAATTTTGTCAAGAGGCAAACCTCTTTCTAGTCTTGGGGGCTTTTTTAAAAATCCAGTTTAGAGCTTTTTTTTCTTGAAACATAGAATTAAGATTTTTACATTGTCATCTTTTTCTTTTGGTTTGCTCTTTTTTGTATTTACCTCTCTGTTCTAGTTTTCCCAATTCTTTGAGTTCCTAGTCTAAGGTTAGTTCATTACAATGTAATTTTCAGTGTTTATTATTTTTTTTTTTCCATTGCTAATAAATTCATTACTTTGTGGATTGCTGTCTTAGCATTTCTTGTTTTTCCCCCAGTAAGTTGATTCTGATTTTATTCTGCAAAAAACTGAAAGTGGCAAGCAATATGGTAACTAAACACCAGTTCAAAGTGTTGAAAAAGAAAACAAAGTTTAATAAACTAACGAGGTGAAAAAAAAAAAAAAATTTCCTAAGCCACAACCAAATACCAGAAATCAAAGTCAAAAGAAACAAGTAAAATATCAAATGTTGCATACGCCCGTTTCCACACTCACATCGCAATGTATAAAAACTAAACTTGTCACACATTGTCACGCCAGCTCAATCCCTTGCGTACGCAAGTTCTCCGCTCGGTTTTGCAAACTAGTGGCACTCAGTGTCAAAGCAGTGCTACTGTTTCTGTGTGGTTTCCCTTTATTTTTTAGATTCACATCCCTAACGCTGCTTTATTAAATACCATGAAATTAACTGCATATTGTTTATTAGTTTAAGGCATCTGATTGTAATCAACCATACTGTATAATGGTTCACAGAATGACCAAACTATTCTAAATACTATAGCTGCTTTAGCATTGTTACTCTTAGTGCACCACTGAGTATTTAACCCACTGTATCTGAGTATGGAATCACAGCTGTACAGCAGCTGATCAGAAAGGGGATTATCGGGATACAGCATCTAGCACCCGCTGCCTCAGCCATGTGCACAGTCTATTTCAACTTCACCTATACACTACGGCAAATGCTTCAGAGCCTTTCTTGCAGGGACCTCGCGCTTCAGAAAAAGTTTCATCCCATGAGCTCTAAACGCACTCAATCAGTCCATCAAGTTTTCCTGGTAGAACTGTTTGTACTTATAAGTACAATCACCTCACTGTAAACTTGCACTACAGCTATTATATTGCACAACCTGAGGCACTTTATAAAGTGTGTATTTACAGATAATGATGACTGCCTTCTAAGTTGATTTAGATTTCCAAGCACTATCTTCTTGGAGCTCTTCATTTCATTTTTAAGTTGAAATGCACTAAAGTATGTTTATTACATTTATACAGATAAATTTTAAACTTCATTTAAATAATGTATATTGTTAATTATTAAACATATGAGAACACAGTGGACAGCGGTAGTGATGAGCTGGCGACCCATTCAGGGATTGTTCCTGCCTCATGGTGCATGCTTGCTGGGATTGGCGCAACCCTGGATGGATAGATAGATGGAATAATTAAGCATGTACTATGAAGATATTTCAATGTTCCATAAAATTTTTGAAGAATCGGCATTCTAAGCTTACAGATGGCTTGGCATCTATTACAGAGCTGATCGTATGGCGATTGGTTACTTGGAGAAAGAAAAGGAAGGAAAGGAATTGGAGGTTAATTCGTTTGAAAGAGACAGTACTGCTGCAATAAATTATTTCATTGAAGATCGCACTTGGTGCAGCAACATCTTGCCAGAGGCAGGAATAATCTCTGGATAGGGTGCCAGCTCATCGCTAATACTGCGCTGCCGTGTCCACATGTTTAATACTATGCTTTAATTCCTGTCATTATGAAAATTATATCAATTATACATCTTAATATTTAAATTGTTCAGAGAGCTGTAATATCATGAATGTAATGTATTCTGTGTCCTGTCAGCGGAAGAGAAAGCCTGTTTAAGAAGCACGTAGTGATTCACACACATAGAGTACACAGAAGAACACATAGAATACAAACGTACATTTAACATGCTCTGCGGTGGGTTGGCACCCTGCCCGGGATTGGTTCCTGCCTTGTGCCCTGTGTTGGCTGGGATTGGCTCCAGCGGACCCCCGTGACCCTGTGTTCGGATTCAGCAGGTTGGAAAATGGATGGATGGATTTAACATGCTACTGTACTTTAGTTACGATCGGATCTGACAAATTAGTAAATTAAATGATGTTAAGATGAAGTTTATGAAGTTCTACTTTAATGACAAAACAAACTATGTGATTAAAGTGGAAACTTCTAGATTAAAGTTGACATTTGGACATTTTTTTCAACTGTGTCCTTGTTTTGTTTTTCTTTTCTCTGTACCCTAATATGATTCCATATGACACTTAGACAGTGGGGTACAACTCGCCTTTTCACTCAGACTTTGATATCTGACCACTTCTCATTTATTTTGAGCACTTTGTGACTTACTGAACTTGAACTTTCAAGTTTCTTTGCCACTCTGTTACACAATCAACTTCCTTTTGTTGTTTATATCACTGCTTAAACCAACAAATAGTACATTTTTCCTTCCCTCTACTTGGTATTCGCTGAAATTCTTTTTTTTCCCTTGTGCTTTTGCCATTGTCTATTTACAGTACACAAAACATAAGGGGCTATTTATAATGATTTTTCAAAGAGGTGTAATTCTGGGAGGAGTCTGGGTGGGGTTGCAGGCGTGTGCACTGGCGTTACTTTTCACACTGACCAGGATTTATGTAGCGGAAGAACATGGAAGTTGGTGTATACACAGACTTATGCATCTGGATTTTTTTTGCGTATGCACATTTCCGCTTTTGTCCATATGCCATGTTTTAGTGTGAATTCTACGCATGGCGTTATGCATGAGGCCCCAGGAGAGAGAATCATGGTTAGGAAGTTAGCCAAGTTTATTACTAAGAGCACCTAAGAACCTTACACCAAATCAAAATACAATGTTCTCAATCAGAGTCAAAATTGGGAGCCTAGTTCTTTGCTTTGAAACACTAAACCAAGACCAATCAGCATAAAAAACATTTAGAGAGACTCCGCAATCTCAAACAAAGTGTTGACCACCTTGTCAACATTTATAGGGTCGTGCTGATAATATTATCACCCATGACATCCATGACCACAGCCCCTAGCAATGGATCACCATGACATAGCAACAAAGTGGTAGTGCCCATAGGAAGAAATATCATGGGAGAATTTCAAATTAACGCTAAACAAATAAAGTATATTAAGAAAAAAATGAACAAAAAAAATAATGCATACTAACATTTTAACTTTAACATATTGTTCTGGGAACAAAAATTGTTTGACTAGGAGCTTCACTTCCTTTTGTTAGAAATCTCAAGAAACAGTTAAATTTCAGGTTATTTCTCCTGGCAGACCGCAAGAAATATATTTCTGACAGGGAGATGTAGCATAATACTGTAAACAAAAAGCACAAATATATATAGTAATATGTAAAATAAAAATAAAAAGCAAGCAATGCAGCACAGTAATAATAATAATAATAGCATACAGTGCATCCGGAAAGTATTCACAGTGCATCACTTTTTCCACATTTTGTTATGTTACAGCCTTATTCCAAAATGGATTAAATTCATTTTTTTCCTCAGAATTCTACACACAACACCCCATAATGACAATGTGAAAAAAGTTTACTTGAGGTTTTTGCAAATTTATTAAAAATAAAAAAACTGAGAAATCACATGTACATAAGTATTCACAGCCTTTGCTCAATACTTTGTCAATACACCTTTGGCAGCAATTACAGCCTCAAGTCTTTTTGAATATGATGCCACAAGCTTGGCATACCTATCCTTGGCCAGTTTCGCCCATTCCTCTTTGCAGCACCTCTCAAGCTCCATCAGGTTGCATGGGAAGTGTCGGTGCACAGCCATTTTAAGATCTCTCCAGAGATGTTCAATGAGGTTAAAGTCTGGGCTCTGGCTGGACCACTCAAGGACATTCACAGAGTTGTCCTGAAGCCAGTCCTTTGATATATTGGCTGTGTGCTTAGGGTCGTTGTTCTGCTGAAAGATAAACCGTCGCCCCAGTCTGAGGTCAACAGCGCTCTGGAGCAGGTTTTCATCCAGGATGTCTCTGTACATTGCTGCAGTCATCTTTCCCTTTATCCTGACTAGTCTCCCAGTTCCTGCCACTGAAAAACATCCCCACAGCATGATGCTGCCACCACCATGCTTCACTGTAGGGATGGTGCCAGGTTTTCCCCAAATGTGACTCCTGGCATTCACACCAAAGAGTTCAATCTTTGTCTCATCAGACCAGAGAATTTTCTTTCTCATGGTCTGAGAGTCCTTCAGGTGCATTTGGGCAAACTCCAGGCGGGCTGCCATGTGCTTTTTACTAAGGAGTGGCTTCCGTCTGGCCACTCTACCATACAGGCCTGATTGGTGGATTGCTGCAGAGATGGTTGTCCTTCTGGAAGGTTCTCCTCTCTCCACAGAGGACCTCTGGAGCTCTGACAGAGTGACCATCGGGTTCTTGGTCACCTCCCTGACTAAGGCCCTTCTCCCCTGATCGCTCAGTTTAGATGGCCGGCCAGCTCTAGGAAGAGTCCTGGTGGTTTCGAACATCTTCCACTTACGGATGATTGAGGCCACTGTGCTCATTGGGACCTTCAAAGCAGCAGAAATTTTTCTGTAACCTTCCCCAGATTTGTGCCTCGAGACAATCCTGTCTCGGAGGTCTACAGACAATTCTTTTGACTTCATGCTTGGTTTGTGCGCTAACATGAACTGTCAACTGTGGGACCTTATATAGACAGGTGTGTGCCTTTCCAAATCATGTCCAATCAACTGAATTTACCACAGGTGGACTCCAATTAAGCTGCAGAAACATCTCAAGGATGATCAGGGGAAACAGGATGCACCTGAGCTCAATTTTGAGCATCATGGCAAAGGCTGTGAATACTTACGTACATGTGCTTTCTCAATTTTTTTATTTTTAATAAATTTGCAAAATCTCAAGTAAACATTTTTCACGTCATTATGGGGTGTTGTGTGTAGAATTCTGAGGAAAAAAATGAATTTAATCCATTTTGGAATAAGGCTGTAACATAACAAAATGTGGAAAAAGTGATAAGCTGTGAATACTTTCCGGATGCACTGTGTATAAAAATATAGTGTATATGAAAGGATAATATTTCATAAGCAGGTTACATGCAGTACATGAGTGCAAAGCTTATTTTATTCACAGACCACAGTGACATATTGAATGGTGATTGAAATTCATTGCCATTTACAGACTCAATGAGCAGTTATTCCAATTTTAGTAGCAATATTTTCAAACAGGCAATTTCATCCCACTTTTCTTTGGAAAACTGCATCAGTTATTTCATTCAAAAGTGTTATAAGAGTCCAGCAGGATTTAGGTCTGGGTTTTAACTTTTCCATTGCAAATTTCTAATTTTGTTTTTTTAAGTGTAATTATTTTGGATCTTTGTGTGTATAATCCAGCTGTGTTTGAACTTCATTCTAGTGTGCTTTAGTTCATTATGTGCTTGACTCAAATGTGTTTGACCTTCAGCTCATGGATGCATAGCCTGATAGTCTTCTGAATATTTCCCCATTACATAAAAAATACTATTAATGCAAATATAGCAGTACAGCTTAAAAGAAATTTCTAGATTATGTCAGGATAAAAAAAAGCATTTTATTTCCTATTTTATTGTTTTTGTGTAGTAACTCAGCCACAGGGTATGCACAAACCAGTGTGTTTCTTCATGCCGGTCCCAAGCCCAGATAAAAGGGGAGGGTTAAGTCAGGAAGTACATCCGGTGTAAAATTTTGCCAGATCAATATGTGGACGATAATACAGATTTCAATACCGGATCAGTCAAGGCCTGGGTCAACAACGGCCGCAACCAGTACTGTTAGCCAACAGGGCACTGGCAGAAATTGGGCTACGATTGGCCGAAGAAGGAGAAGAAGAGGGGGTAGACATGTCCAGAGGTAGGAGGAGAGGAGGAAGGTAAAGAGAGTGGAACTGAGGGTAGGAACTTTGAATTTTGGCAGTATGACTGGTAAGTGGAGAGAGTTAGCTGATGTGATGGAAAGAAGGATGGTTGATATATTGTGCATGCAAGAAACTAAATGGAAGGGAAGTAAGGCAAGGTGGATCAAAGGTGGATTCAAATTGTTCTATCATGGTGTGGATGGGAGGAGAATGGGGTTGAGGTTATTCTGAATGAACAGTATGTCAAGTGTTTTGGAGGTGAAAAAAGTGTCAGACAGAGTAATGATTATGAAGCTGGAAATTGAAGATGTGATGATGAATGTTGTTAGTGCATATGACCCACAAGTTGAGTGTGCGATAGATAAGAAAAAAGATTTCTGGAGTGAGTTGAATGAAGTGGTGGAGAGTGTACCCAAGGGAGAGAGAGTGGTGATTGGAGTAGTTTTCAATGGATATGTTGGTGAAGGGAACAGAGGAGATGAGGAGGTGATAGGTAGGGGAATAAAGAAGGTCAGATGATGGTGGATTTTGCAAAAATGATAGATATGACTCTGGTGAATTTGTATTTTAAGAAGAGGGAGGAACATAGGGTGACGTAGAAGAGTGGAGGAAGATGCACACAGGTAGGTTATATCTTGTGCAGGAGGGTCAATCTTAAGGAGATTGAAGACTGCAATGTGGTGGCAGGGGAAAGTCTAGTTAGGCAGCATAGGATGGTGGTCTGTGAGATTACGTTGGTGATCAAGAAGAGGAGGAGAGTGAGGGCAGAGCCAAGGATCAAATAGTGGATGATTTTATGTTATTTATTTTTCATTGTTTCTACATCTTTGTGTTGCCAGTTTCTGCTTTTTTTCTCAGGACCCAACAGTTTTGTGTGGCTATTTTCTTGTGTTTCCAGTCACTATGATGCTGCATAGAGGACTTCAAGACAGTCTAAGGAAATGATCAAAAAGACTGGTATAATATGTTAGGTTTTATAACACAATTTGCGGAGTACAAGTCAAGGGAGGTTATGTTTAAGTTATACCATCCTAGTAAAGCCTCATATGGAGTACTGTGCATGGCTTTCATATCCACATTACAAAAAATTGACTTAGCAGTGCTAGATAAAGACCTTGGAAAGTGTGGCTTATGTAGATTCTAAGACTAAGATGTATGAGTTGTGAGGGACTGGAGTTGAACCTTTTCAGTTTAAACAAATTGAGATTAAGAGGTGTTAAGATCAAAATGTATCATATTTTGAAAGGAATTAGTACAATGGATCCCAGCTGCTCCTTTAAAATAAATTCTTCAACAAGAACACATGGACACAGCTGGAAACCTGTTAAAGGAAGATTTCACAAAAATGATACAAAAGGTTTTCTTCACACAAACAACTACAGGCATGTGGAATAAATTACTAAATAGTGTATTGGAGAGAAGGACTTTAGGGACCTTCAGATCTCAACTACATGTTATTTTGGAGAATCTAAGTGAATACAGTGGATCAGCTTTTTAGGCTGAATGTCTTGTTCTCATCACAATTGTTCTAATGTTTGAATATTCTATATCCACGTATAAAGGTTCAAAAAATGAAAAGAGGGGAATCCAAAAAGGTCACAACAAAGACTTAGGACACATAAACACAATATGGAGGTGATTCAGCAACATTTAATAACATTTTTTCCAGTTGAGGCAATGATAATAATTAAAGGTTCACAATTAAACCAAAATAGATTAGATGATCAAAAACATAAACTTACAGAAGTATTGGAATATTTTAACTTATCTTCTGTTGTAATTTAAGAAAAATCAATATGATTTGATTGTGATATGATTGTTTAGTAATGACTTTCCAAAGTTTTATAGTTTAAATAACCAAAGGACCTTGAAAAACGGTTTGAAAATCAGAAGGATGATGATGATTATGACTGAAACCTTAGAAACCAAGATAAAAATACTCAGTCATCTTCAGGTAACATATATAAATGCTTGCTATACTAATAAAAAATAGTAAGCCCAGCTTTGTAATTTTCAGATTGACATCAAACAATAGAAACTGGGAAATAAGAGCTTGGTTGATTAATGTTGGAGTCTAATTAAATGCAGAAGTTAATTTGGAGGAAAACACTGTTGACACAGAGATCTCCTGAGACTGAACTTGAGAACTACTTACCTAGAAAGTACCCTGTGAATTTTATTTCACTATTTTGGAATTGAGGAATTTCAGTCTATAATGTAAATATACATTAATACCCAAAATGTTACTTATGAGCTCAATATCATTGGTACTGTAATTTATTTTTACAAATGGTCATTGGTCCACACAGAATTGAAATCTATTAACAAGACTGGTGAATCAAAAAGTGCCATGAACCTCTTTTTTTACAACAGCTAAATGATAGTTGACAATAAGAAGGTTCACAAAAGCAGTAGACAATTATTGAAAATTGTCAACAGTCAACTTTTCAGTCTGATCTCTCTTTACTCTGCTAATCATACAGGTTTCAAGTGAAATGGAAAACACGCTTAGCTTCTGTTTAGGCTGGCATTTGATTCATAAGAAAATGGTAACTTTTTTTTTCTTTTTCATTTTTGCTATTTGTTGTAATTATTTTAAAAAGTTTTAGAAAATACATGAAAACAGCTCCTATTAATGAATGTAAAAACACTTATTAGAAATTGAAAAATCCAACAAAAAAGGCAATTGTTTAAAATACATGTGATGGTGAAGACCATAGTATGAACTCTTTAAATATAGCAGTTAACCAACTGCTGTAGATACGAACCAGATATTACAAATGCATATTTTCTACTGCTGTTTTGAATGTTTAATATGTTGATATTTTCCTTTTTGCTCATACTAAGTAATTTAAAAAGTCCATCCATCCATCCATCCATCCATTGTCTCCCGCTTATCCGAGGTCGGGTCGCGGGGGCAGCAGCTTGAGCAGAGATGCCCAGACTTCCCTCTCCCCGGCCACTTCTTCTAGCTCTTCCGGGAGAATCCCAAGGCGTTCCCAGGCCAGTCGAGAGACATAGTCCCTCCAGCGTGTCCTGGGTCTTCCCCGGGGCCTCCTCCCGGTTGGACGTGCCCGGAACACCTCACCAGGGAGGCGTCCAGGAGGCATCCTGATCAGATGCCCGAGCCACCTCATCTGACTCCTCTCGATGCGGAGGAGCAGCGGCTCTACTCTGAGCCCCTCCCGGATGACTGAGCTTCTCACCCTATCTTTAAGGGAAAGCCCAGACACCCTGCGGAGGAAACTCATTTCAGCCGCTTGTATTCGCGATCTCGTTCTTTCGGTCACTACCCATAGCTCATGACCATAGGTGAGGGTAGGAACATAGATCGACTGGTAAATTGAGAGCTTCGCCTTGCGGCTCAGCTCCTTTTTCACCACGACAGACCGAAGCAACACCCGCATTACTGCGGATGCCGCACCGATCCGCCCGTCGATCTCACGCTCCATTCTTCCCTCACTCGTGAACAAGACCCCGAGATACTTGAACTCCTCCACTTGGGGCAGGATCTCGCTACCAACCCTGAGAGGGCACTCCACCCTTTTCCGGTTGAGGACCATGGTCTCGGATTTGGGGGTGCTGATTCTCATCCCAGCCGCTTCACACTCGGCTGCGAACCGATCCAGAGAGAGCTGAAGATCACGGCCTGATGAAGCAAACAGGACAACATCATCTGCAAAAAGCAGTGACCCAATCCTGAGCCCACCAAACCGGACCCCCTCAACACCCTGGCTGCGCCTAGAAATTCTGTCCATAAAAGTTATGAACAGAATCGGTGACAAAGGGCACCCCTGGCGGAGTCCAACTCTCACTGGAAACGGGTTCGACTTACTGCCGGCAATGCGGACCAAGCTCTGGCACTGATCGTACAGGGACTGAACAGCCCTTATCAGGGGGGCTGGTACCCCATACTCTCGGAGTACCCCCCACAGGATTCCCCGAGGGACACGGTCGAATGCCTTTTCTAAGTCCACAAAACACACGTAGACTGGTTGGGCAAACTCCCATGCACCCTCCAGGACCCTGCTAAGGGTATAGAGCTGGTCCACTGTTCCGCGACCAGGACGAAAACCACACTGTTCCTCCTGAATCCGAGGCTCGACTATCCGACGGACCCTCCTCTCCAGGACCCCTGAATAGACTTTTCCAGGGAGGCTGAGGAGTGTGATCCCTCTGTAGTTGGAACACACCCTCCGATCCCCCTTCTTAAAGAGGGGGACCACCACCCCGGTCTGCCAATCCAGAGGCACTGTCCCTGATGTCCATGCGATGTTGCAGAGGCGTGTCAGCCAAGACAGTCCTACAACATCCAGAGCTTTGAGGAACTCCGGGCGTATCTCATCCACCCCCGGGGCCCTGCCACCAAGGAGTTTTTTGACCACCTCGGTGACCTCAGTCCCAGAGATGGGGGAGCCCACCTCTGAGTCCCCAGGCTCTGCTTCCTCATTGGAAGGCATGTTAATGGGATTGAGGAGGTCTTCGAAGTATTCCCCCCACCGACCCACAACGTCCCGAGTCGAGGTCAGCAGCGCACCATCCCCACCATATACAGTGTTGACACTGCACTGCTTCCCCTTCCTGAGACGCCGGATGGTGGACCAGAATCTCCTCGAAGCCGTCCGAAAGTCATTCTCCATGGCCTCCCCAAACTCCTCCCACGCCCGAGTTTTTGCCTCAGCAACCACCAAAGCCGCATTCCGCTTGGCCTGCTGGTACCTATCAGCTACCTCCGGGGTCCCACAGGACAAAAGGGTCCTGTAGGACTCCTTCTTCAGCTTGAAGCATTCAAGAATGGCAGTGTTCTAGTCTTTTCCACATCATCAGTGGAATTCAAGTCAGAGCTTGATTTTATAGGACAATCACCATAATGATCTGAAGCTGAATCACTTTTGTATTAACTACTTGCTTTTTCCTAAATCCAGGAGAACCCAGTAAAAAGTATTTTGTAGACTTAATCAATGTATCACTTCCTTTGTTGTTCCCTATGCCTTGTGAACATGGACCCAGGCTGCATAATTTAAATAACAAGGTTTCAAGACCAGAAAATTATGTTAATATTGAAGATATTTTAAAACTTATTTGGTCTTTGTGGGTCTGTCTAACTGATGGAAGCTCCTGAAGGAGAAAATAAGGATGTGTATTTCTTATCTCCTGCCAAACTTAAACGACAATTATTATTTTTCCATTGTTTTTTCTCATCGGATTATCTTACAGTCAGAATGGTGGTGCTCCCTTAATCCATAGAAAAATGGTAATTTAAAATCTAACACTACAGTCTGCCTAACAATATACACCTGGAATTTCTTGCCATAATAAAAATTCTCTTTAAATCATGTACAGAAACAGAGAAAGATAAATTGTATGGTGCTGTAGGCAACCGAAATAACAGGCTACTTGTTATCACAATCAAAGTGGGTGTGAAAGGCATTAAGTTCACTTGGAAAGAAAAAGTGTGAATGTGACTGAATTAGGTATTACTTTATAATCTGTAAGCATCTATATACCCTCACTGTGTGAATCATTAGTGCAGCTATACCTGGTTTCCAGTTTACCCTCATATTGAGGCTTTTCTGAGATCATGCATGAATTTTTTATATGTTTCTTTAGTGCTGTCTGAAAATGCATTGCTGTATGCATTCATCAATTTCCTGATGCCACCAGTTTCTTATTTGAAAAAATGTCAATTGTTTTTGTAGTCATGTCATCCATACATTTTTGATGAAACCTATCGTGATGTTTGCATACTCATCTAGATCTGATGAGGAGTCACTCAAGCCAATGAATTATTTAGCCAAAGTGTGTTGAGAAATGCTACTGGGGCTCCCTTATGCCAACTGCAACACAACTGCATAAGGCCTCACTCTGACTGTAACTGCCAAGTCACACGTTTATCTTCTTTCTTTTTAATATTCTTCATTTTTAGTCATTCTTGTGTGTGTTCAGAAACATAGTGTGGATGTGTCTATCTATCTATCTATCTATCTATCTATCTATCTATCTATCTATCTATCTATCTATCTATCTATCTATCTATCTATCTATCTATCTATCTATCTATCTATCTATCTATCTATCTATTTAATGGACTTCTGTAAAAAGCTGAATTTCTCCATGTGGTCCATTACCCGACCGGGACACCATATTTGTGGAAGGAACAAGGGAGAGACCATATGGGGGCATTATAATCCCCAAGACACTAGGTCCCACGGATCCACACAGGGCATTTTGGGAGTTGTAGTTTGGAGCAACCCTGTTGGGCTCCATGGGTGCCGCTAGGGGATGCTGCAGGTATAGCTGAGGCCTTTGTGGCACCACGTCCACCACACCTGGAAGTGCAGCCGGAAGAAGGTCAGGAAACACCTGGAGCACATCCGGGTGCACTATAAAAGGAGCTGCCTTACCACTAGTCAGGGAGCCATAGTTGGTAGGTGGAGGACAAAGCTTGCGAGGAGGAGTGGAGGCAAAGAAGAGAGAGAGAGAGAAGAATAAAAAGAAGGATTATGTTGTACTGTGTTGTGTTTGGTGCTTTTGCACTGTGCTGTGAAGTGGGAAGCAACAGAAAACACTTCCCCATTGAAGAATAGCCTGTCTGTATCGGCCCATGGTGGTCCACACTATCTATCTATCTATCTATCTATCTATCTATCTATCTATCTATCTATCTATCTATCTATCTATCTATCTATCTATCTATCTATCTATCTATCTATCTATCTATCTAATGGACTTCTGTAAAAAGCTGAATTTCTCCATGTGGACAAATAAAGCTCTAACTATCCATTTATTGTTTACTAAAAAATACTGCTTTTTCTTTTCTTTCTTAAGGTAACTTAAGGTGGGCTTACCATTCTACAAAATCCCGTAATCTAGTGATCGATATTTCAATATGATCAATATCAGCTCAATATTTTCTGGGAGAAAGAGGAAGCAGTCCCATAACATTTATAAAATTAAAATATAGTGCAATGTTTATTTTGATAATGACAAGATGAAATTGCAAAGGAAAAGAAACTGCATTAGTAGAAAATTAGAAAATTTTGACGAGAACAGGCCATTTAGCCCAACAAAGCTCAGTACTCCTAGCCACTTACTTCTTCCAAAATTACATCAAGTCTACTTTTTAAATTCCCTATAAGTAGTACTGTCTGCCAGACTACCTGGTAACTTACTCCATGTGTCTAGAGTTCTCCATATGAAGAAAAACCTAATATTTGTGTGAAATTTACCCTTAACAATTTCCCAACTGTATCTCCATCTTCTTGTTGAACTCATTTTAAAGTAACAGTCTGGATTCACTATGCTGACTTCTTCCATAATTTTCAACACTTTGATCATGTCTCTTCTCAATCTCTTCTTAATCCGTTCTTGCTTAATCTTGTTTAATCTGAAAAAATTCAGATCCTTTAATCATCTATATATATAATTCACTAAGCCGGAAGACAAGTAGCCACCCATGGAAAGCACGCCGGAAGGGGTGTGGATTCACTAAACCGCCGACAAGTAAGACGCCAATGGCGCACACAGGAAGGAGCCACGCCCACCAACTCTTAGAACATTGGATACGACGAAAACTCGCAGAGCCACGCCCACCAACTCGGACGCGACGCCTCGGAAAACATGCCGTCATTTCTGTTTGTCTGTGCCACAGTCCACTTGCAGCTCTGAGCCACGTTGACTTTTCATTAGTCAACCTCAGTGGAACCTTGGTTCACACAGAGGCAGCGCCAGAGGGAGACAGAGGCACACACACAGGCAGCGCGAGAGAGAGAGCCGCGCACACACACAGGCAGCGCCAGAGAGAGACAGAGGCATACACACAGGCAGCGCGAGAGAGAGAGCCGCGCACACACACAGGCAGCGCCACAGAGACAGAGGCACACCCACAGGCAGCGCGAGACAGAGAGCCGCGCAATCCTTTAAAACTGAGGTTAAAACGCAATGAAGGAAGCAGTCTTTAAAAACCAATAAGCCCTGTGCCTCTTTTTCATTAGCGTCTCACCTGCTTCACCGATGCAGTCCCTGCAACAGTCGAGACGCTCTCTCACCATCTGACCTTCTCTGTGCCTGACTCCGCTACTGTCAGTCGCCTGATTAAAAATGGCCTTTTGAAGGGGAGCTATGGACCCACTATACCACAGGAACACATTTCCTTCGAGCCTGCTCTCGCTCACTGTAACGTACTAGCTTTCTCTCTCTCCTCACTCGCTCGCACACTGCACAGGGGAGAAATGCCCGCAGCACGACTCCACCTGGAAACCGTTTCAGCCACACTTCCACGCCCCTCGCTATGCTGTGAGTGCGATGATTATTTATTTAAAAATGGCCTTTTAAAGGGGAGCTGTGGACCCGCTATACCACAGGATCACCTGTGACATTGCCTTCACATTGTTTTCCTTTTATTTATGATCCCGTCGAGCAGATCAGACACCCAGGCAAACAACACTGAATAATCAATAGCTGCAACCATTTTGCCTGCCCCAACTCCTCACCTGAGTCGGTTTCGTCTGTGTTCAGCATTCCCAAATTCAGTCCTGGTGAACCCCTGTGGATGCAGGGTTTTGTTCCACATGCACCACTGAGCCACGTTGACTTTTCATTATTCTTTTCGATTTCAGCTGCATTTCCATATATAATGCACCAAGTCGTCCGACCATGAGATACAAACGACAGAGCACCGCCCAAGAACTCGAACTGCTAGAGAGACACGCCCACCAACTCTAAGAGCACCAACTCTAATACGCCTGCCTGCCTGACTGTTACCAGCGTTCACCGCAATGTACTGGAGTGTAAAACCATCACAACTATCAGACGCTATCTATATCTAAGAAGATATATAGATACTCATTATTCCCCGGCATGCATCCAGCCACGCTCTCAAAGCATTCACAGTGCCTGCTCATGTTCCCGGACGCAACAACTTGCCACACACAAATCTTGCTTAATTTGACTCAACACGGGAAACCTCACCCTGCCCGAACACGGAGAGGATTGACAGATTGATAGCTCTTTCTCGATTCTGTGCGTGGTGTTGCATGGCTGTACTTAGTTGGTGGAGCGATTAGTCTGGTTAATTCCGAAAACGAATGAGACTCCCTCCTGCTTAATCTTCTTAGAGGGACAAGTGGCTTTCAGCCATGTGAGACTGGGCATTAACCCCATTCGTAATGGGCACCGGGGCTTGCAATTGTTCCCCACGAACGAGGAATACCCAGTAAGTGCAGGTCATACGCTCCCTCTGAATACGTCCCTGCCCTGTGTACGCAACCCACCCTCCTCCACCACTGCTACTACCATGGTCGGGTGACTTGGTGGATTATATATAGAAAAGCAGCCAGAACTGCAAAGAACAATGAAAGGACAACGTGGCTCAGAGGTGCACAGACGACAGTTGCACAACCGGTGCACAGCGATCGGGTCACAGCGGGTTACAGCGATCGGGTCATAGATAGCATTGTTGCAATGTTACTTTTCTTGGTGGCTTGTTACATTACGGATGTTTCACATGTTCATTTTTTTCCCTGTGCTTAAATGACACTAAAAAAGTGTGTCTCAACTGTGACTCCGGAACATCTCAGTACGCAAGCTATATTAAGCGTCAACAACAAAGATTCGCTACACCTTAATCTACAAGTACTGATACTTATCTCTACCGACGAAGTAACTTTCACCAGCGTGCCTTCTTCGTCACAGATGATCCCGATTTCAGTCACAGACAATTGTATGTTGCTTTCTCCAGAGGTCTATCTTTTCATTCACTCACAGTGGTATCCAGAAACCCAGGCCATTTAGACAACTGTGTCGTTCAGGAAGTGTTCACCCATCAATACATAATTATGCGGCGTATGCTACGCCGCGGGTTGGCTAGTTCCTAATAACTCATACCCTTTAGTTCTGAAATATTAGAACAATCTGGACTATAACAGGCTATTCAGCCCAACAAAGCTCACCAATCCTATCAAGTCTAGTTTTGAAAGTCCCTAAAGTCCTACTGTCTACCACCGATCAGTGTGTGATACCCTGCCAACACCACCTAACATACACAGGTGGGGAATTTCTGAAAGTCTTTGAAATCAAGCATGTTGGGAAAAATTGACCTCCCTCTTCTGAACCAATGCTGACTGTTCAGTATCACTCCAGTTCTGGTCATGTGTTGCTCATCCTTATCTTATCCTTAATAATTCCTTCTATTAATTTATCTGTCATGCATGTTAAGCTTACTGGCCTATAGTTGCTTGGATCTGCCCATTCACCCTTTTTATATAATGGGATAATATTTGCTATTTTCCAGTCCTTGTGAATTTCCCCAATGCGCAGTTACTTCCTAAAAATATGTCAGGGATTTACATATTTATGTACTCTCTAACCTCCTTAAGAACTCGAGGATAAATATTATCTGGTCCTGGTGATTTTTTTATTTCAGCCTATGTAATCTTTTCTCCCTCTACAATTTCCAAATCACTCAGTACCTCCTTATTAGTTCCTTTTACTGCTTAGAGGTTATCTACTTCCTCAACTGTGAAGACTTCAGAAAAATGTGAGTTTTGAGCATCTGCCGTTCCACTGTCTGTATTTTTAAATTCTCCTTTACTATTCCTCATGCACTTCTCTTCCTCCTTGACTGTTTTTTTACTACTAAAATACTGAATGAATCTCTTTGGTTTTGTTTGTCTTTCACCTTTCCTGCTATATGCCTCTCTAACTGCCTTTTAGCCTCCTGAAATGGTTAATGGTTACCCTCGTGTTCTCATATGCCCTATGATTCCCACTGGAGTTATTATTCCTATACTTCTTATACAGCGTTTTTTTTCCTTTGCAGCTTCTTTTTCAACTTTTTATTACCTAACTGCAGAGTTTTTTTAAATTTCCAGCTAATTCCAAATATAGGTATGTTTCTGTCCTGCATTATATGCAAAAAGTTTTTAAACTTAAAAGCTTATCACTGTCCAGCCTCCTTCGAATTTGCCGTAATTTCTCAAACTTTGCCCAACCAAATTTAAACTTAACAGTTTTAGTCTTAGCATCTGCACTCTTCCAAAACACTGAGAACTCTATTATATTATGGCCAATGGACCCTAGTGGTTCTATCACCTCTATGCCCTAAATTGTACCCTGATTATTATGAGAAGTCAAGCAAAATTACATCTTTTATTGGCTACCTGAACAGATTACAATATGCAAGCTTTCAAGGCAGCTCAGACCCCTGCTCCTGGCAGGTTATATACATATGCTCCAAAGAACATCAGTGAGTCAGTTGTATGTTAGCAATCAACAAGTAAGATGGGTGATTTAGTAGTAGCTTTATTGTCTTGCAATAAGGAGGTTGTAGGTTTGTGGTCTGGGTCATAGATGATAGCAAGCGAACCAAGCTATTAAGGGGTGTTGGGCCACGTAGTTGCCTGGTGGGGGTACACTGCTAATAAAGACATATCAAAAGTAAATATGCATCTTGTTTCATATGTATAATAAAACAAAACATTTGACTGACGATCACAATTGTTGTTATGGGCAATGATTGTGGGTTTAGAGGTTTAAATTATTAAATACAGGGTGGCACAGGGAAATGGGAAATTTTGGAACTGGGTGTTGGTGACCCTGGGGTGTTGGCAGTTGTTTGGGACCAATGTGATCTCGTTTAGAACTCCTTGCCATTAGTTATAATGGAGCATTGGAGTGGTGTGCAATGAGAGTTCGCTGTGAAAGCCTTTTATAAAAATGGTGATAGTGTGACTGTGGTGCAAAGGGAATTTCAGCATCATTACCAGTTAGGACATCATTATTGTGTCCCGTCTGCTCATGCAATTACAACATGGGTGCGTAATTTCAAAGAAACGGGTTCAGCCTTAAAAAAGAAGTCCCCAGGTGGAGCCACTTTGCATACTGCCCAAAAATCTATTCGACGATTGTTTGGAAGGCACGTCATTTCACGCAATGTTGACATTCCATGGCCTCCGAGATGCCCACATCTAACTTTTTGTGAATTTTTTCTGCGGGGATATCTTAAATGCCATGTGTACCACACATGTCCTGCAACACTTGCTGGACTAAAAAGAAGGATTGAAGAGGAAATCTCTGGCATTCCTCTTGACATGTTACGTTGAGTAATGCAGAATTTCCACAACAGGCTGTCAAAATATGTATGGAGAAATGGACAACACCTTCAAGATGTTTTCTTCAAAACATCCATCCATCCATTCATCCATCCATCCTCTTCCGCTTATCTGAGATCGGGTCGCGGGGGCAGCAGCTTGAGCAGAGATGCCCAGACTTCTCTCTCCCCGGCCACTTCTTCTAGCTCTTCCAGGAGAATCCCAAGGCGTTTCCAGGCCAGCTGGGAGACATAGTCCCTCCAGCATGTCCTGGGTCTTCCCCGGGGCCTCCTCCCGGTTGGACGTGCCTGGAACACCTCACTAGGGAGGCGTCCAGGGGGCATCCTGATCAGATGCCCGAGCCACCTCATCTGACTTCTCTTGATGTGGAGGAGCAGCGGCTCTACTCTGAGCCCCTCCTGGATGACTGAGCTTCTCACCCTATCTTTAAAAGAAAGCCCAGACACCCTGCAGAGGAAACTCATTTCAGCCGCTTGTATTCGCGATCTCGTTTTTTCGGTCACTACCCATAACTCATGACCATAGGTGAGGGTAGGAGCGTAGATCGACTGGTAAATTGAGAGCTTGCCTTAGGGCTCAGCTCCTTTTTCACCACGACAGACCAAAGCAGAGCCCTCATCACTGCGGACACTGCACTGATCCGCCTGTCGATCTCACGCTCCATTCTTCCCTCACTCGTGAACAAGACCCAAAGATACTTGAACTCCTCCACTTGGGGCAGGATCTCGCTCCCAACCCTGAGAGGGCACTCCACCCTTTTCTGGCTGAGGACCATATTCTCAGATTTGGAGATGCTGATTCCCATCCCAGCCGCTTCACACTCAGCTGCGAACCGATCCAGAGAGAGCTGAAGATCACGGCATGATGGAGCAAACAGGACAACATCATCTGCAAAAAGCAGTAACGCAATCCTGAGCCCACCAAAACGGACCCCCTCAACGCCTTGGCTGCTCCTAGAAATTCTGTCCATAAAAGTTATGAACAGAATCGGTGACAAAGGGCAGCCTTGGTGGAGTCCAACTCTCACTGGAAACGGGTTCGACTTACTGCCAGCAATACGGACCAAGCTTTGACACCGGTTGTACAGGAACGGAACAGCCCTTATCAGGGGGTCCGGTACCCCATACTCTCGGAGTACCCCCCACAGGATTCCCCAAGGGACACGGTTGAATGCCTTTTCCAAGTCCACAAGACACATGCAGACTGGATGGGCAAACTCTCATGCACCCTCCAGGACCCTGCTAAGGGTGTAGAACTGGTCCAATGTTCCACGACCAGGACGAAAACCACATTGTTCCTCCTGAATCCGAGGTTCGACTGTCTGACGGACCCTCCTCTCTAGGACCCCCGAATAGACTTTTCCAGGGAGGCTGAGGAGTGTGATCCCCCTGTAGTTGTAGTTGATCCCTCTGTAGTCTTAAAGAGGGGGACCACCACCCCGGTCTGTCAATCCAGAGGCACTGTTCCTGATGTCCATGAGATGCTGCAGAGGCGTGTCAACCAAGACAGTCCTACAACATCCAGAGCCTTGAGGAACTCTGGGCGTATCTCATCCACCCTTGGGGGCCTGCCACCAAGGAGTTTTTTGACCACCTCAATGACCTCATTGGAAGGCATGTTAATGGGATTGAGGAGGTCCACAACGTCCTGAGTCGAGGTCAGCAGCGCACCATCCCCACTGTATACAGCGTTGACACTGCACTGCTTCCCCCTCCTGGTAGACCAGAATCTCCTTGAAGCCGTCCGAAAGTCGATCTCCATGGCCTCCGCAAACTCCTCCCACGCCCGAGTTTTTGCCTCAGCAACCACTGAAGCCGCATTCCGCTTGGTCTGCCGGTACCTATTAGCTGCCTCCAGAGTCCCACAGGACAAAAAGGTCCTGTAGGACTCCTTCTTGAGCTTGACGCCATCCCTCACCGCCGGTGTCCACCAACGGGTTCGGGGATTGCTGCCACGACAGGCACCGACCACCTTACAGCCACAGCTCTGGTCAGCCACCTCAACAATAGAGGCATGGAACATGGCCCATTCGGACTCAATGTCCCCCACCTCCCTCGGAACATGGTCGAAGTTCTGCCGGAGGTGGGAGTTGAAGCTACTTCTGACAGGGGACTCTGCCTGACATTCCCAGCAGACCCTCACAATACGTTTGGGCCTACCAGGCCTGAGCGGCATCCTCCCACACCATCGAAGACTACTCACCACCAGGTGGTGATCAGTTGACAGCTCCACCTCTCTCTTCACCCGAGTATCCAAGACATGTGGCCACAAGTCCGACAACACAACCACAAAGTCGATCATCGAACTGAGGCCTAGGGTGTCCTGGTGCCAAGTGCACATATGAACACCCCTATGCTTGAACATGGTGTTCGTTATGGACAATCCGTGACGAGCACAGAAGTCCAATAACAAAACACCGCTCGGGTTCAGATCGGTGGGGCCATTCCTCCCAATCACGCCCTTCCAGGTCTCACTGTCATTGCCCACGTGAGCATTGAAGTCTCCCAGCAGAACGAGGGAGTCCCCAGAAGGTATGCTCTCAAGCACCCCCTCCAGGGACTCCAAAAAGGGTGGGTACTCCAGACTGCTGTTCGGCGCATATGCACAAACAACAGTTAGGACCCGTCCCCCCACCTGAAGGGGAGGGAGGTTACCCTCTTGTTCACCGGGGTAAACCCCAATGTACAGGCTCCAAGTCGGGGGGCAATAAGTATGCCCACACCCGCTCGGCGCCTCTCACCGGGGGCAACTCCAGAGTGGTAGAGAGTCCAGCCCCTCTCAAGGAGATTGGTTCCAGAGTCCAAGCTGTGCGTCGAGGTGAGCCCAACTATATCTAGCCGGAATCTCTCGACCTCGCGCACTAGTTCAGGCTCCTTCTCCTTCAGAGAGGTGACATTCCACGTCCCAAGAGCCAGCTTCTGTAGCCGAGGATTAGACCGCCAAGGTCCCCGCCTTCGGCCACCACCCAACTCACACTGCACCTGACCTCCTTGGCCCCTCCCATAGGTGGTGAGCCTATGGGAAGGGGGACCCACGTTACCTCTTCAGGCTGTGCCTGGCCGAGCCCCATAGGTTCAAGCCTGGCTACTAGGCACTCGCCATCGAGCCCCACCTCCAGGCCTGGCTTCAAAGGGGGGCCCCAGTGACCCGCGTCCGGGCGAGGGAAAACGCCATCCAAATTTTTTATTCTTCATAAGAGGTTTCTTTGAACCGCTCTTTGTCTCATCCCTCATCTAGGACCAGTTTGCCTTGGGTGACCCTACGAGGGGCATAAAGCCCCAGACAACAGAGCTCCTAGGATCATTGGGACACGCAAACCCCTCCATCACAATAAGGTGGCGGTTCAAAACATAAAATAAATATTGAAAGAATATTGATAACCATCATTAATTGCATATCCTGTACAATAATTTCATCATTTAATGTATTTTGTAATGTGTTTATTCATGCATTGAATATCAATTGAAAATTTCCCATTTTCCCTCTGCCACTCTGTATTAAATTAATCAGGTAGAATTTGTTCTTACTTTGATTATTAATTGGGGGTGTAGATGCCACACGGACTGGATGGGCATCCCGGTCAGAAGAGGAGATGATTTCTTACCTGGATTGGAGGCTCCTAGTAGACAGACAGGCATCTCAGCCGGGGAGGAGAAGCGGATCAAACCAAGAAAGAAGGAACAGAAGGGGTACAGGTACAGCCCATCACTATCCAATCTGCGGTGCCTGCCCAATCTGCGCGTGCATGGGCACAAAGACAAACCGAGCTGTGTGTGCATGCACACGCATGCGCAGAACTTTACTATTATGACTGCGCCCAATCCGTGTTTTTTTATTTTGTGACATGAGTCCCCATCTGATTTGTCTCACACACACACTCTCTGCTTAATAAAAATTACTTTCACAACGCTGCCCAATTTGTACTGTGCATGTCTAATGTTTTACAACACGCATCACTCATCAGATTTGAATTGTACTTGCGAGTCATTTTTGTATTGCCATTTATCTCCGTGTATAAGTGGACTTCTTACTGTAAAAGATGGCAACTTTTGAATTTTATAACGTCTTGAAAGAATATTTTACACCTGAAAAATTTAACTCCAGTCATATGAAGAGGGAGCAAAATAAAATGTGAAGTGTGTCTTTGAACTTTGTAATGGATACGTACAGCTTTTTGTAAGTACATCGTATTGATGATAAAGGCAATAAGGATTTTCATTTTCAGTTGCAATGCCACCTTTGTAATTTCGTGGTTTAAAGGTAAAAGTCACAGTATATTCCATATTAGGGTTAACAGATTAATGAATGTACAGTATGTCATTCTTTTCATAAGACCCTATTAGGATTTGCTGGTATGTTTTTTTAAACATTTGTCCACATTTTTTATGTTAAAGAGTGAACGGCATGCTAATAATTAAGCAAAACAATGTAAAACCAGTGTTGAATAAGGAATAGATTCAGGTGTGTACGTCTGACACTCGACTGATGTAAAGAGTGCCCTCCAAAACCATCAGTATTTTTTTTTATTATGTTGATATCAGATTACATCAATACAAGAGTTTATCCATAATATAGTTAACAATTATATAATAATGAAGGCTAAATTATTTTTGAGTAACAACAACTGCATTATTGCAAGAAAGAAGGATGTAGATAATAGCATTACAAATTGTTAATACACTAGCTCAGAATCTTTAACGTTTTAATTGCTTTAGTGTTTTTTTCTATTTTTTAAAGCTATTTCTAGCATATTAATGTCCATACAGAAAGATGTAATAGAGGGTCTAACATTCTGAATTTTTCACTTATGTATATGATATTTATCAAGCAAGGAAACCGCAGTTACTACATTTTCTAACATTTTATCTTCAAAATTGCATACAGAAAAAGAACAATAATTAAACAGTGAGAGATGTTTTGTCATTCAAGACAGTAACAGAAAGAAAACTTTCTAAAATATTTTAGAATAGGACCAGAAGGAAAAGAAATATTAGAGGGTATCTGTCTTCTTTTGTATATATTAATGTAACACTTATGAATTAATGTATTAGTTGAGTACTATTTTTTAATAATTTTGAAATGGATATCTTTAACCTTGTTTGGCATAAAAAACGTCTATGGCACAGACCAGGCAATTTTAAAATTAATATCCAAAGCTATTAGTGAAGTGTGGTGTGTGTCTGGTGTGGCACAGTGATGGTGCTGGACACCTGCTGTTGTCACTTGTCATTAGCTTATCATTTAAGCTGTTGGTTTAGGAGGAGTTCATGCACATACAGTTAACTGAAATATATTGCAGACGGGTTGCTCATTAGTAATAACTTACTTCTTATTGCTGCAGTTAGAAAAACAATGTCCCTTTATTGTATATTTGCTCTTGACCCTACAGGATACCCGGTGGTAACCAGCCTTCCATGTGGCTGATCAGATGCCAGTGTACCTGAACTCCGAGACATAAATGGATGTCCTTTTCTTCTGCTTTTAAGATTCCCAATTCAAGGTGATCTGTAGTTCACATTAGATTTGCTACTGTATTTATAGAGGTAAGACTACTGAGGCTTTCAGTTTTACAAGTAATTTGTGCACAATTCCTGCTAATATTTATTAATTGATATGGAATATTTTTCTGGCTTGAATACTATCATCAATGTTTGCTTATTTTGTCCAGTAACTAACACCGGCTTTTTAATTTTAGACAGGAAAGCATCAGTGTGTCAATACTCACAAACACAGAGACCGAGGCACATCAGTACCAGCAATAACAAAATGGTGATGTTGATCCATGTTGCAAAAATAACATTAATTTTCTTAAGTTAGTGTGCTTTGTTGTTGGATTTTAAAAAGACCAAGACTTAATTTTAGCCTAAAACAAAACTAAGACAGGAGAGAAAAACAAAGATGTTTTTATGTAAGTAACAACACCTGATTACAACACATTAGAAGTTTAGATGTACAGAGATTGTAAGACAATGTCTACTCTATGTATAATGTAAAAAAAAATGATGCTACATATAATGACAATTAAGTCTGGGGTCTTTCAAAATCCAACAACAAACCACAGTAATTTAAAAAATATTATTAGTTAGACTTTACTCTAAGCCAGTGCTTCTCAATTATTTTCTGTCATGCCCCCCCTAGGAAGAAGAAAACATCTCGCGCCTCCCGCACGACTATAAATAGTATCATTTGTCTATAAAATTGTTATAAGTACACCTCTGCATAACACTGAATCCTTATTAACGTATAAGAGAATAAAAAAAGAAAGAAATATGGACCAATTTACAACAAAGAATAGCTTTGTTAAATGTAACAGAAAAGATTTAAAGTGCATTCTAAATTCAAAAAAAATTAAATCCTTAATTAAACTATAAACATTTTTTGAATGACCATGTCAAACCATATGATACTGAAAAAAAATACATAAAATCAATAAATAATAATGCATTCAAACTGATCACCAACATTTACTCAGGAGCACAATATTAAAAAAACTTTAACCTGCAAAACAAAAATATATAAAATAATTTGAGCTGATTTTTTAATCAGAGATGATGTCTGGATTAATGGCTACAATGAGCACGTTTTGCAATGCACAGCTTTTCGAAGCAGGGTTTGAAGCAGGACACAGCAACTCTCAGCTCCTTCTCAATGTGTAGCCAGGACCTGTATTTGCTTTTCAGAGCAGCAACAGCAGAGAAGCCAGTCTCACACAAGTAAGAAGTTGCAAATGGAAGAAGAATGTGCACAGCTCTTTGTCCTAAGAGTGGATATTGCTTCTCCACATTCAGCCAGAATTCACTCAGTGTCTGGGATGTGAAACTTAGTCTCAATATGGAGTCAGATGTGATTTCTATGAACTGCTCCTTCTCTGCAAGGCTAAAACCAGTTGGAGCTGGTGCATTAAAAGGATCTCTCACCCAGTCATACTGGGAACTGTTTTTAGGGAAGTACTTTGTAAAGAATCCCATCAGTGATGAAATGTGCTGCTTAAAATATGGAATCACTGAGGTGACATCATAGTCAGTAGTGTCAACAAATTCCTGCAAGTTCTCAAATGACACAGTATTTCCTTCATCAAGTCGCCTGCCCCACATTGCAAGCTTTCGAGTGAAAGAGTTGATCTTGTCTGTGACCTGAGGGAGGTGTTGATTTTTCCCTTGAAGCTGTAGATTTAGTTCATTGAGCTTTCCAAATATGTCACTCAGGTAAGCAAGTTTCATCAGAAAGTTCTCATCACTAAACTTTCTTGCAACTTCATACTTGTGCTCCTGCTCCAAAAACATTCTTATCTCTTCTCTGAGCTCAAAAACTCGGGATAACACTTTTCCTCGTGACAGCCACCTTGCTTCACTGTGAACCAGCACAGCTTGATGTTCAGCTCCCATCTCCTCACAGATAGCAGAGAAAACTCTTGTTTTTAGTGGTCTGGTCTTTATTAAATTGACTACTCCTACAATGTCAGTCATAACCTCACTTAATTCAGAGGAAAGGTGCCTTGATGCCAGTGCCTCTCTATGTAAAATACAGTGTGTCCACTCAGCATTAGGTGAAGCCTTCTTTATGAGAGTCCGAAGTCCTTTTCTCATCCCTGCCATGGTCTGTGCACCATCACTGCAAACACCAATGCAGTTCTCCCACTTTAGCCCATTCTCAGTCAGGAAGCAGTCTAGCATTTTGAATAGCTCTTCGGCTGTGGCTCTGTCTCTGACATATTTACAAAAAAGTAGATCCTCACACAGGGAATTTGTCATTTCAAAACGTACATAAGCAATAAACAAACAGTCTTTGTTGCTGTCAATTGCTTCATCAAATTGTAAGGCAAAACGTTTATCTTTGAGTTTTTCTACCAGCTGTTCTTTAAGATCGTCAGCAATGTCATTTATACATCTAGCAACAGTGTCATTTGACAGAGGGATAGTTTTTATTTTTGCAGCACTTGCGTCATCCAGCATGACAGAGACCATGTCTAATACTGCAGGCAGTATCAGCTCTTCTGCTATGGTGTGGGGTTTTTTGCACTGACCAATTTGGTACGCCACCTTATATGATGCCAACAACGCTCGCTGGTTTACTGAAGTAGCAGTCAGAAAGCGGGATGATTGCTGGCAATATTCAACACATTTTCGCTGAAAAAACTCAAGCGGCTTATCAGCGTGATTAGGGTGTAATGTCTTTAAGTGACGCCTTGATTTATTTGGCTTCATGCTGTCTGCTGCCAACATTTTTAGACACAGTAAGCACACCGGTCTTTCCTCGTCTCCCACCGTAGTCACAGTGAAGCCAAGCGCTACATACGCTTCGTCATATTTCCTCGTCTTAGCTTTCGGGAGACTTTCGTTTGTCTCTTTATCTTCTTCTTTCTCCGCCTGTCTTCTCATCCCTGTTAAAAATTTTTTCATGATGTCACTTGAGGGTCTGCTACACTTCGTGTCTACACTTCATACTCATACTTTGTACTGTGTGCAAAGCGCGCATGCTCAGTGCAAACAAAACCCCTACACCACCGAGCGAATGCTCCCTGCGCACACTCTGCCAATGAGAGCGCCACTGCCCCTTAATGTAGTGGAGTGGTATTGCACTTTATTCTAGAACAGTAAAAAAAAATCAAAATAGAAAAATAAAAAAGCATGTTCCCCGAGGTCAAACGCGCCCCACTTGACGGAGCCCCAGGGGGGGCGCGCCCCACTATTTGAGAAGCACTGCTCTAAGCAGACCTTTATCTATTGTGATGGTACTTCTATTGAAGTAGTGAGTGGCCCTCCTGCCTGGCACCTCCTAATCCTCCATCTAAATCTCAGAAGGTATTGGCCTGTTTTTTTTCCCAACTTCTGAAAACTGTCTCAGTCTCATTATACTGGCTGCCTGTCTCACGTTGGATTGATTTTAAGGTTCTATTAAATATATAGGAGGCTTAGAGTATTTTAGACCCTGCCTGTATTTTGGAGTGTCTGCTCCCAACATTTCTCTTCTGAAGCATTGCTTTGTTTTTTATTCCAAGATCAAGCATAAAAACTGGCAGCTTTCTGTACTCATGCAAAACAATCTGGAATGCTTTGCCAATAAAGAAGTGTCAGACTACAAATGCCGAGCATTTCAAAAAACTTCAACAAGCCCACTTTTCTTTTGGCTTTTTCTTAATAACTTCCAGTGGTTGTAATAAATTAGAAATGGTATCGTGTACAGTTTGTAAGATTTGCACTGGGCAATAACTTCTGCTGTTTTTCAGTTTTCATTTTCCAGTTTATTGCAGTAGTGCCCTGCATCTCTGCCATCTTTTACATCAACTCAAACTGCCTGTGATGCTGGAGAGAAGAAAAGTTCACAATATGTCCTGAAATGGAATTGAAATTGGACTGAGACGGCCACATTTATATGTATGCTGGGATGTGCAGAAGGGGCTGAGCGGGCTTTGGCCTCAGACCCCCAAGAGGTTTATTATCTCCAGCATCCTTGAAGGCTGCAATTTTGTCTTTCCTCCTTTCTATTTGACCATGTAGTGTATTACAAAGGACAAGGACCCATTCATTTGCTTCTTATCTACTTTCATAATACTTTAAATTTTCTTTGTAACTGTATATTTTTGTTGAGCAATTTAAGCTACACTTGTAAGCAAAGGTGATATAGAAATATTATTTCCAAACAAATTTTAAGGGACAAATCAGGAAACATGTCAGTTTAAATATAACAAAATTTTTATGGAATATTGCTGGATGATAACTCTTTGACTCTGAGTATTATTTTGTTCATAAAGCTTGTAAAAGAATCAGTATCAACACACAAAACAGGTTTGGGGCAGCCACCCATATATTGTCCCTGGCTGCAAAAGGGTTCTAAAATAGGCACTGATGTGCATGCATTGAGTTCCAGACTTACCTGATTTGAGTGGGGAAATGATGGCGGCTTTAAAAGCCAAAACCAGAAGTGATGTCATCTAAGGCCAGACTGGAAGTGACATTGTTCTAGGCACTGGAACTGGAAGTGACGTCAGTCTTGGCACCGGCACCGGAAGTGACGTCAGTCTTGATGCTGGAACCGGAAGTGATGTCTTTGATGTTGAATCAGATAGGTTTTCCCATATTTGGTCTGCAGAGACAACAGAAGTAGATTTAGCGCACCCTGCCACCCCCTGGCCTGGCTGGTAATTACCTCCACTTGGTTTACTCAGCTTCCTCCTAACTGCACATGTGTCTCAGCCCAGAGGTCCGTGTGTCTGTGAGGTCGTGGCTCTGGGAAAGGGCATTGGCATCGGCTTGTAGTATTCCTCAACAATAAACGACCAAAAACTTATAAGGCTGTAGGTCTACAAATCACCTCATGACTCATGGGTTCAAGTCCCTGTGTAATGCCATCCACTGTAAAGGTGCATGGTCCATCGCCAGGGTGAACTCACGTCCTAGGAGGTAGTACCTCAGCTGAGTAATCGCCCATTTAATCGCCAACGGCTCCTGCTCCACTGCCGCATACCTGGTTTCACGGTCCAAGAGTTTCCGACTCAGGTACATTATGGGGTGTTCCACTCCGTCGATGCTTTGGCTCAGCACAGCTCCAAGACCTGTGTCCGAAGCATCTATTTGGAGGATGAAAGGTACAGAAAAGTCAGGTGCTTTCAACCCTGGAGCTGACGTAAGGGCCTGTTTGAGGTCACTAAATACAGCTTTTGTTGTATCATCCCATACCACATGATTCGGTTTCCCATTCCTTGCAAGATTGGTCAAGGGTGTTGCCTTCTCGGAAAAACAGGGTACAAACCAGCAAAAGTAGCCCGCTAAGCCGAGAAAGGCCTGTACCTGCCTGTTGGTCATCAGACGGGGCCAATTCAATATGGCATCTATTATGGAGCACTGTGGCCTTACTGTACCTCAGCCCACTAGGTGGCCTAAATATTTGGCTTTGACTAATCCAAAGTAACATTTCCTTGGATTAATGTGAAAACCTCTTTCTGCTAACGACCACAATACAGCTCGAACCTGCTGTAGGTGTTCTTTTCAGGTGCTGGAATAGAAGACAACATCATCCAAGTAGGCAGCACTATATGAATTATGAAGATGGAGTACTTTGTCCACCAGACGCTGGAAGGTCGCAGGTGTCCACTAGGGCTACTTTTCCTTTGTGTAGTCCATTAAGGGAACCTTCCAGTACCCCTTTGTCATATCTATGGAAGTCAAAAATTTGGCTTCTCCACTCGCGGAATCAGATATGCATCGAATTGGGAGACTTGGTTAAACCGATGGAAGTCATTGCAAAAAGTCCAACTTCCATCAGGCTTTCCAACCAAAACGATAGGACTGGACCAGGGACTATAACTTTCCTCTGTCACACCTAGATCCAGCATTCGTTTGATCTCCAGCTCCACTTCCGCCTTTTTTGCTTCAGGGATTCGATATGGGTGTTCTTGGACTATTACGCTGGGTTTCGTCATGATGTTATGCTCAACCAGGGAGGTTTGTCCAGGTTTCTCACTACCTCCGGGACAGACAGGATAACTGCTTCGAGCTCCTGTTGTTGTAGGCAAGTCAGATTATCACCGAAGTTATGGTTTAATTAATGAGTGACGAGTGAGCGGGGATGTTAGGAGGAGGGATCGGGGTCCCTTTCCTTCCACATTTTCAGCAAATTAATGTGATAAATCAGCTTGCTGGGCCAATGATTTGGTTGTTTAACCAAGAAATCGACCAGCCCATTTCTCTCTTTAACTTCATATGGGCATTGCCAATGTGCCAGTAATTTGGTGTGTGAGATAGGAACGAATATTATAACTTGATCCACCAGGTGGAACTCCCGAAGAGATGTACCATGGTTATAACAACAGACCTGGGCTGCTTGTGCCATCTCCATTTGAGATTTTAGAATAGGTCTAATTTTTTCAAATCTATCGCATAATTGTGCAATATATTCAAGTATATTTGTAGAGGGGAGGGCCTCTTCCTCCCAACCCTCATTTAATATATCCAATATACCCCAGGGTTGTCATCCATATAATAACTCAAAGGTGAGAACCCCGTGGAGGCTTGTGGGACTTCCCGATATGCAAAAAGGATGAAGGGGAGGAGCTGATCCCAGTTCTTTCCACCCTCATTGACTACCTTACATAGCATCTGCTTGAGAGTTTGATTAAACCTCTCGACTAAACCATTGGTTTGAGGATGATATACCGAGATCATTAAATGTTTTATTTTTAGTAACTTAGCTGTCTCCATTAATGTCTCTGAGGTAAAAGGTGTCCCTTGATGCATCAGGATTTCTTTGGGGATTTCTTTGGGGATGTCAACCTTGCGCAAAGACCCCTACCAACTCCCGTGCTATAACCTTTGATGTCGCTGAGTGCAACGGAACAGCTTCGGGATATTGGGTAGCATAACCTACCAGGACCATTATATATTTATGTCCCCTGGTTGAGGGCTGTAGGGGTCCCACCAGGTTGACCCCGATTCGCTCAAAGGGGACATCAATTAAGGGTAATGGGTCAAAAGGAGCATTGTCCCTCCTAGGAATCTGCTGCAATTGACATTCTAGACAGGACATGCAAAAGTGGCAGATCTCCTCATTAATCCCGTGGCTAAAAAAATTGGAGCTTAATCCACTCTAGTGTTTTCTCTGGGCCCAGATGGGTTCCCAGGAGGTGGGTGTGAGCCAATTCACAGACTTGTCGCTGGTAAGTCCGTGGAACTAACAACAAGGACCGTACTTCCCCCTCATATTCTGCCACTTAATACAAAAGGTCATTATTTAACATAAAGTGGGGACCCTGTGGCATGGGATGTAGTTTGCATCTATCAGAACTACTGCATTTTTTTCAAATTTAAGGGAGTCATCATTCCACTTCTCCCTTTTAAATGAAGCCGGGGTCTGCCTGAATTTAAACTGCAGATGGGTGGGAGGATCAGAATTGACCTCAAGGGTCGTAGCTTTTATCTCAAGTCGGAGCAGCACTTGAAGATGATGTATCTCGCTGTGACGGCCCAGGTGTCTCCTCGCCATCATTACAGGCCGAATTCTGTCTCTCTTCCGACTGTAAACGTGGTGTGGAAGTAACTGAGGATGCTGCTTCTGCATCCATGACAAGACCTAGTGCCCTTTTGGGATTAGCAAGTGTTATGCCGCAGTTATTGTCTGACCCAATATCATGGGGAATGGAGGATTTTTTGACTACTTTCACCTCCATTTTTCTCAAGATGCCATCGTGGCAGATGTAACAGATGGCAGAATCATAAGATTGGTATGTCCCCGTGAATACAGGTTAGACTAGTCTTAACTTTTAGCCATTCTTGCGGCAACACTACATGGCGAGCAACAATGGAAATGTTACTGCCAGAATAAAACAAATAAGCAACCTTGTATTCATTGACTAGTGCTACTCCCATATGCAAAAAGGCCAGAAGATTAGCGAGAGCACACTGCTTATCTCTCCATAGAACCCTTTGTCAATTTGCGGAGCCCTTCGCTGCACATCAAAGTTCACTAAAGCATGCTCCACAATGTAAGAATGGGACACAAAATCAGGGACACAAATCCATCCAGGTTCACAGGGATTCCATTCAGGATCTCCCAAGTAGGTTTCAAACCAAAGATTTCCAATGATCCCCAGTAATGAGATCATGTTATCGTAGGACTGTCCCCAGGTCAGCTGCGCAAGCTTAAGGGGAAGGACATTTATTAGTCGGAACATGCTCCAGATTCCTCCACAACACACCTACTGACCTCAGGAATGGTTCAGGAATGGTACTCTCCTACCTGATTATTCTTCGGTTGGTTGAGGCAAGGATGTGTTGAGACTATGTTTCTGGTTGGTTCTAAAAGGAGGCCATAATCCTACTGACTATGCCACTGTAAAAGAATCAGTCTTAACACACGAAAAAGTTTAGGGGCAGCCACCTGCATATTGTCCCTGGCTGCAAAAGGGTTTGAAAATAAGCACTGATGTGCATGCATTGGGTTCCAGACTGAACTGATTTGAGTGGAGAAATGATGGCGGCTTTAAAAGCCAAACTGGAAGTGATGTTGTTCCTGGCACTGGAACCGAAAGTGACATCAGTCTTGACACCAGAAACAGAAGTTACATCGTTGATGTTGAATTAGATAGGTTTAGTGCACCCTGCCACCCACTGGCCTGATGGGTAATTACCTCCATTTGGTCCACTCAGCTTCCTCCTAATCGCACATGTGTGACAAGCTAATGTAGCATTATTCCTTTTTGACAAATTTAATGATTCACTTTTACTGTGTTCAAAACCTTGGCTAAATTTTTTTTAAATACTTAGGCAAAAATATGTTTTTGTTCCTTTTTCCTAATAGTTTTTAACACCTCCACATTGTTGGCCATTTTCATTGTATTTGTGTTCTAGTTAAATGCATTTACCATTAATACATCTTGCTGATTTTCCTACTCATTTGACACTCACAGTTGTTTGCGTGTATATAATTTTTTTTTTTATAAACATTGTTCCCAAATCTTTCACTTTTGTTATTTTTAAACACACATAAATAAAACTATTTATTTATTCAATAGATATATATGAAAAAGTGTATTGTAGTTCCTTTTTTTTAAAGTTATAAAAATGAAATGGGTCTGTATCAATATGGTGGAATAAAACCATTAATATTAGATGAGGAGTCTGCACAAAAACGATGTTGGTGTGTTATATTGATTAGACTTGTAAGAGAGAATCTCACTGCACTTTGTCCACATGCAGTTATTCATAAACTGAACTTTTTCATGCTGTTTAAATTCTGCTCAGTTACTAGAGAATATTTTAGTTTACAGATGTTAAATTCAGTTCAATTTTATTGTCTTAAAAGGTAAGTTTGGTTTCTCAGAGACAACGTGAAATAACATTAAAACACATTACAAAAACAAACATCCATCCATCCATTATCCAACCCGTTATATCCTAACTACAGGGTCACGGGGGTCTGCTGGAGCCAATCCCAGCCAACACAGGGCGCAAGGCAGGAACCAATCCCGGGCAGGGCGCCATCCCACCGCAGGACACACACACACTAGGGACAATTTAGAATCGCCAATGCACCTAACATGCAAACTCCATGCAGGGAGGACCCAGGAAGCGAACCTGGGTCTCCTAACTGCGAGGCAGCAGCGCTACCCACTGCACCACCGTGCCGCCTACAAACTTATTACAAATATGAAATATAGCAGTAAACACTGCAAAAAATTAGATAAAAATTAAACTGACATTTATATTTGACTAATGATTGTTTCAAGTAATAACAGTTCATTCACTTAATTTAAGTCTGTGGATGTAAAGTTGAACTTTTTTGTAAGATTAATAGTCGTTGGAATAAAGAAGGATTTGAATCTGTGGTTTTATACTCTTGATTCCTTCAGCATCTGACATGATGGCAACAACTGAGAATGGATTAAAGAATCTTAACAAGTGGACAGTTAAATCCAACCACAGGGGATGCACAAACCAGTGTGTTTCTTCATGCCAGTCCCAAGCTCAGATAAATGGGGAGGGTTACATCAGGAAGGGCATCCGGTGTAAAATTTTGCCAAATCAATATGCGGACAACAATACAAATTTCCATACTGGATCGGTCGAGCCCCGGGTTAACAACATCCACCACCAGTACTGTTAGTCAACAGGGTGCTGGCGGAAATTGGGTATTGTTGGCCGAAGAAGAAGAAGAAGAAGGAGATGAAGAGGGGGAAGATGCGTCTGGAGACAGGAGGAGAGGAGAAAGGTAAAGAGAGTGGAACTGAGGCTAGGAAATTTGAATGATGGCAGTATGACTGGTAAGGGGAGAGAGTTAGCAGATATGATGGAGAGAAGGAAGGCTGATACATTATGCGTGCAAGAGACTAAATGGAAGGGGAGCAAGGCCAGGTGGATTGGAGGTGGATTCAAATTGTTCTTTCATGGTGTGGATAGGAGGAGAAATGGAGTAGGGGTTATTCTGAAGGAACAGTATGTCAAGAGTGTTTTGGAGGTGAAAGAGTGTCAGACAGAGTAATGATTATGAAGCTGGAAATTGAAGGTGTGATGATGAATGTTGTTAGTGCATATGCCCTGCAAGTTGGGTGTGTGATGGAGGAGAAAGAAGATTTCTGGAGTGAGTTGGATGAAGTGATGAACAGTGTACCCAAGGGACAGAAATTGGTGATTGGAGCGGATTGCAATGGACATGTTGGGGAAGGGAACAGAGGAGACGAGGAGGTGATGAGTAGGAATGGTGTCAAGGAGAGGAATGAAGAAGGTCAGAGGACAGTGGATTTTACCAAAGGATGGACATGACTGTGGTGAATACGTATTTTAAGAAGAGGGAGGAACATAGGGTTACGTACAAGAGTGGAGGAAGATGCACACAGGTAGATTACATCCTATGCAGAAGAGTCAATCTGAAGGAGACTGAAGACTGCAAAGTGGTGGCAGGGGAAAATGTAGTTAAGCAGCATAGGATGGTGGTCTGTATGATGATGCTGGATATCAAGAAGAGGAAGATTGTGAGGGCAGAGCCAAGGATCAAATGGTGGAAGTTGAAAAGGAAGACTGCAAGGTTGAGTTTAGGGAGAAGGTGAGACAGGCACTGGGTGGCAGCGAAGAATTACCAGACCATTGGGAAACTACAGCAGATGTAGTAAGGGTGACAGCAAGAATGGTGCTTGGCGTGACATCTGGACAGAGAAAGGAGGAAAAGGAAACTTGGTGGTAGAACGGAGAAGTACAGGAGAGTATACAGAGTAAGAGAATGGCAAAGAAGAAGTGGGATGTCAGAGAGATGCAGAAAGTAGGCAAGAGTACAAGGAGATAAGGCACAAGGTGAAGAGAGAGGTGGCGAAGGCTAAAGAAAAGGCGTATGATGAGTTGCATGAGAGGTTGAACACTAAGGGGGGAGAAAAGGACCTGTACTGATTGGCTAGACAGAGGGACCAAGCTGGGAAAGATGTGCAGCAGGTTAGGGTGATAAAGGATAAAGATGGAAACATACTCACAAGTGAGGAGAGTGTGTTGAGCAGATGGAAAGAGTACTTTGAGAGGCTGATGAATGAAGAGAATGAGTGAGAGAAGAAGTTGGATGATGTGGAGATAGTGAATCATGAAGTGCAATGGATTAGCAAGGAGTAAGTAAGGACAGATATGAAGAGGATGAAGAATTTAAAAGCTGTTGGTCCAGATGACATACCTGTGGAAGCATGGGGGTGTTTAGGAGAGATGGCAGTGGAGTTTTTAACCAGATTGTTTAATGGAATCTTGGAAATTGAGAGGACTGGAGAAAAAGTGTACTGGTGCCGATCTTTAAGAATAAGGAGGATGTGCAGGACTGTAGTAACTACAGAGGGATAAAATTGAGGAGCCACAGTATGAAGTTATGGGAAAGAGTAGTGGAAGCTAGGTTAAGAAGGGAGGTGATGATTAGTGAGCAGCAGAATGGTTTCATGCCATGAAAGAGCACCACAGATGCAATGTTTGCTCTGAGGGTGTTGATGGAGAAGTATAGAGAAGGCCAGAAGGAGTTGCATTGCGTCTTTGTGGACCTGGAGAAAGCATATGACAGGGTGCCTCAAGAGGAGTTGTGGTATTGTATGAGCAAGTTGGGAGTGGTATGTTGGAGTTGTACAGGATATGTACGAGGGAAGTGTGACTGTAGTGAGGTCTGCGGTGGGAGTGACGGATGCATTCAAGGTGGAGGTGGGGTTACATCAGGGATCGGCTCTGAGCCCTTTTTTATTTGCAATGGTGATGGACAGGTTGACAGACGAGATTAGACAGGAGTCCTCGTGGACTATGATTTTTGCTGATGACATTGTGATCTGCAGAGATAGTAGGGAGCATGTTGAGGAGACCTTGGAGAGGTGGAGATATGCTCTAGAGAGGAGAGGAGTGAAAGTCAGTAGGAACAAGACAGAATACATGTGTGTAAATGAGAGGGAGCTCCGTCAGTGGAATGGCGAGGATGCAAGGAGTAGAGTTGGCAAAGGTGGATGAGTTTATATACCTGGGATCAACAGTACACAGTAATGGGGGTTGTGGAAGACAGGTGAAAAAGAGAGTGCAGGCAGGGTGGAATGGCTGGGGAAGAGTGTTAGGAGTGATTTGTGACAGACGGATATCAGCAAGAGTGAAATGGAAGGCCTACAGGCCGTGTATCTCAGCCTCTCTAACGTGCTCCAGACTGACACCTTTAAATTTTGGATCCAGCAGAATGAATGCAATCTAATTTGCAAAGTTGGTTTATTATCATCCTTTTCAATGGCAGGATTCATAGATGTCAAATTGTAGCAATCGCCCAATACGGGAACACAATTCCTACACTTCACCACCTGTGAGGGAAGTGGATGATATTTGAAGGATAAAATAGCATTACCATATTTGGTCCTCGGCCCCTCTTGTACCCTATGCATGCCCTTAAATAACTGGCAAAACAAAAATCAAAATCAGAAGAAAGTGGGACTGATAAATATATTGAAAACTGCTGATTACATTTACTTGCCCGGTGCCTGAGTGCTCATTTGTGATCCCTCTTCCCCAGACACCCTCCCCTGTGGCCAAATCCTATCCCCCGGTTTGACACAGACAATATAGAAAAATAAACAAAAACTGTTCTCAGAGAAAGCAGAAAGAAAGATTTAACGAAGCCCATATATACGGCGAATAAACCTGCAGTTCAGTTCCTACCGTAGGATGGCATGAGGAAACACAACAGTCCTCTGGCGAAAATGGCTTCTCCGCTGGCTATCACGAAGAAACGCACTCACGAGTCCGCCTCACCAAACGGGAGCACCCGCAGAACACCAGACCCTGGTCTCTTCTCAGGGATACGTCACACTGATTATTTCCTTGGGGTGGCCACCCCCAAATAGCAGACATCCCTGGGTGAAGTCAGATCCTGAAGATTCTTAAAGCGTAGATAGTCGCCTCCTTGCCTTCAGCCTTTTCCTTCCTTTTTTCTCCCCTTCCTCGATCCGCCATTCCCCTTAAAAAGAAACATCTTTTCCCCGCTTGGTTGTTATGGTAACATGACGCTGGCAACTGGCAGCTGGAATGTTTACCAGGCGGGGTCCTCCCAGCATTGGGTTGTCCTCACTAGTGCCTAAAGGGCTATTTATAAACATCCTCCTAGCCACATTATAAGGTGACAGACAGTCCAGTGGGGTATTTTTCGTACGTGGATTAGTCGTTTAGCCGGATGAAATTGTTGACGATTTGGCCTGATCCTGGATCTGTCGGTTTTTCTAAACTCTTGCTGGAAGTGTTGTCATAGCAACATATCCTAATCCTCAAACCTGCTCGGAGCAGGTTTGTTCTCTGTAAACAAGGATTAGCTCACATATATAATCAGTGTCCATGCGTGGAATTCATTCAGTCATGGCTTCGCCATTCATGAATGAGCGACCAATTGATATTGGTGCGCAAATTATAAGATGAGAATTTCATATAGAGAGGGGTTTGCGCGATCGGCAAGATCCTTTATTGCTCCTGGGGGGTATTTTCCGTACGTCGCTTAAATCGTCCGAGATCAGATGCCTCATCTTGGATGAGTTTATGCCAGTGAAACTCATCCGGGATAAGTCGGTTTTTCAAATGCAGCCGTGTATTAGATTAGTCTAGCTGGATCTAATCATCAGAGATGAATGCACGCGCCCGCGCTGAGTGAAAAGCCCATATATATTGAGTCTAGAAAACATGATCAGCAAGTCTTTGATAGGCTGCAACAAAATGACTAAAGAACGGGCGCATTTTTTTTTTT
Source organism: Erpetoichthys calabaricus (assembly GCF_900747795.2). NCBI lineage: Eukaryota > Metazoa > Chordata > Cladistia > Polypteriformes > Polypteridae > Erpetoichthys > Erpetoichthys calabaricus. Next base: position 87,451,631 of record NC_041400.2, on the reverse strand, counting down.
ACACAAGCGGAGCAAGACCTTTTATTCGAAGGACATGAAGAATTTCAAGATTTAATATGCACAAGGGGTAACATTGCAAAAGCAGCCCAAACCAGAAAAGACAGCTGGCAAAAAGTGGCCGACAAATTAAACGCTAAGTAGTATGCATTGTACTTACTGAATGCAGCGTTTCATTTCCTATGTGTCAGATTAATTATTATTTAATATGTCATAATTCCGGATCAAACGTGAGCACAAGGAGAACATGGGAACAGGTTAAAGTGAAGTACAAGAATATACTTCAAACTGGTAAATATTGGTATATAACTATTTAAAGAATTGTTGACATAAATAATCATCTATACTAATTAATAAAAGGCAAAGCCCTCACTGACTCACTGACTGACTGACTGACTGACTGACTGACTCACTCACTCATCACTAATTGTCCAACTTCCCGTGTAGGTGGAAGGCTAAAATTTGGCAGGCTGATTCTTTACAGCTTACTTACAAAAGTTAGGCAGGTTTCATTTCGAAATTCAACGCGTAATGGTCATAACTGGAACCTCATTTTTGACAATATACTGTAATGGACGGCAGCTTGATGGCCGTGGGAGGCGGAGTTGAGTGTCACGTCATCACGCCTCCCACGTAATCACATGAAAAGACTGTGCACTCAGTAGGGAGAAATGAAGGAAGAGCCGCAAACAGTGAAGAACAAAAAATTAATTAAACAATTGAGAAGGGAGCGAGTGAAGCATACAAGCATCTTCATAAGGGAAACAAAGCACGGTGTAAAACGTAAGTTTAAATTAAGTTTATAGAAACACTCCCATTGCGGATTGCAATAACATATTCGCGAGATAAAAGAACGCAGTAGGGAGAAATGAAGGAAGAGCCGCAAACAGCGAAGAACAAAAAATTCATTAAACAATTGAGAAGGGAGCGAAACAATAAGAAGCCAGCAAGTGAAGCATACAAGCATGTTCATAAGGGAAACAAAGCACGGTGTAAAACGTAACTTTAAATTTAGTTTATAGAAACACTCCCGCTGCGGATTGCAATAACATATTCGCGAGATAAAAGTTTAATGAGAAGACACGAGGTATAAACGAACCACACGCCGTAGCGCAACGTTAGGGGCAACAGTTTCAATCATTCTATGATCTGCTTCTCGCAACTGAAAGACGGCATATGGCGGATGTTAGCCGACTTGCTGACCGCAACGTTAGGGGCTTCAACTCTGGCGTTGACGATAGAGATTCGATTCTCGAGAGGGGATGCAGTGAGTGTGTATGCCTGATGAGCCCAGAATTAGGGAGAAACACGTGTCGCATACTCTTTGCATTATTTGAAAGTAAACTATTAAAACCATTCTGTGATCAGCTTCTGGGAACAGAAAGATGGCACGTGGCGGATGTAAGGTGACTTCCTGACCAACCACAAGCG